>NC_056738.1:181877463-182162463 GCF_019279795.1 Protopterus annectens
ACCAAATAAAAACCGGGACTGAATGAACACTTCCCTTTTAAAGTTAAGGGCAGCTAAACTATAACAATGAAGGGTGTTATTGTAAACACCCAATACAATGGTTTCTAGTTACACTCTACCCCTAGAGAACTTTTAAAGTTTTTAACAAGACAATTTTAATAAAATGTCTGGTAAAAAAAAAAAACACTTTTTAAACATGATAATTTATGGCTTTTAATGTATTTGAATGTTTTGTGTTTTACTGTTAACAATACTTTATCTCTAATTTGTCATTCCAAAATAATCCACAAGATGGAGCCAAACCTTGTATAATAATGTTTTTTAATGGTAATATTTATAGTAAAGGCAGTTTTTTACATTTTTATTTCATTTTATTATGCAAATATTAATTCTTTTATAAAGTCTTTTTCTTAAAATGATCTCAAATGTACCTGTAAGTAAAATTAAACAATTGACCAGATTGAATTTCTGTTCAGTAACACAAATCTCCCTGGAAGCGGAAGATGAACCCACCTCCTTAGAAAACAAAAATGGAAAAAAATTAAGGGTAATGCTGCTAAACGCCAGAAGTCTAAATCTCAAGATGCAGGCTCTTGAAGCACTCCTCAGTATGGAGAACATCGATGTCTGCGCTGTAACCGAGACCTGGTTCAAGGCTCCTGAGAGCACCCCAGCGCTACCAGGCTTTACCTCGTATCATGCTTTTCGGCCCCAAAACCCGGGCCAAACCACAAAGGGAGGGGGAATATCCATATTCATCAAGGATACCCACACCTCCAGGTTAGTGGCAACACATGAAGCATTGGAGACCATCCAGGTGCAGCTAACCGTAGACAAAACTGCTATACAACTGGTTGCATGTTACAGATCACCCTCCCAATCTCAAGAACCCCACTCAGCCTTCCTGAAGACATTGGAAGATATGAGTGTCTCACCAAATACCATCATATTGGGAGACTTCAACTACCCTAACATAGACTGGGTGCACTATTCTAGCCCTAACACCCTAGCCCAAAGGTTCCTGGAATTCATAAACTCAAATGCAATGGAACAGCTAGTCACCTCTCCCACAAGGGGGGATAATATACTAGACCTGATCATCACAAACATGGGGACAAAATGCTCCAGACCGGAAGTATTCCCCTCACTGGTGAGATCTGACCACAAACTAATCACCCTGGATATACATTTACCACCTCCACCCCCAGCACAAAAGACTACAGTGAGAAACTTCTCAAAAGCCGACTTTACACTTCTCAAGACTGAGATGGTATCATTTAAGCCCACAGGGCCAATGGAAACCACATCCCACAATGCTGAATCCTACACAAATTCTTTCTACGGACATCTCCAAGAATGGATGGATCGTGCAATCCCAAATAAAACCAAGACCCTCTCCACCAAAGGAAAGCGTCCTGTCTGGTGGACCCCAGCCATAAACAAATTGTATAACAAAAGAAGGAAGCTACTGCAAGACAAAGCAAAATCCCATAAAGGGAAGGCATCTCTGATCAGCACTAGTAGAAAGCTACGTTCTCTCATAAAAACATCCAAGGCCAACTTTGAGAGAAAAATCGCCAGGGATACTAAAGATAACCACAAGGCATTCTTCATTTATGTTAGAAACCTGGGCGGAAACCCTCAGATATGCTCAGAGTTAGTACACAACGACAAAAAAATTACCGAACCCACAGATATTGCCAACATTCTGGCAGACAGGTTCAGTGCAAATTTCTCCCCTCCCTGACCTCCAAAAGAAGAAATACTCATCCCAGCTGAATGTAACCTCCCTGTCATCTCTGATGTCCAGGTGAGAACCGCCCTCAGCAAAGCAAAAAACACAGCATCTATGGGACCTGATGGTATCCCCAGCTGCGTGATACGTGAACTCCAGGAGGAGCTAAACCCGCATATAAAAAGGTTATTTAACCTTAGCCTTACTATAGGATATGTACCTGAATACTGGCGTACAGCAACAGTGGTCCCACTCCACAAGGGAGGCTCCACTACAGACCCTGGGAACTACCGCCCCATAAGCTTGACCAGCCTGGTTTGCAAAGCTATGGAAAGAATTATTATAGAACTCATAAACAACGACATTGGGGACCTACAGACGCTTGATCCCACCCAGTTCGGCTTTGTAAAGGGCAGATCCTGCCTTTTGAACCTGGTTGACTTTTTCGAAACAGTCACTAGAGCCATTGATGAGGGCAAGGCAGTCCATACAGCCTACCTGGACTTGGCTAAAGCCTTCGACACAATACCCCACTCGGGGATCATAGATAAGCTAAACAGCTTAAATGTAAATCCATATGTCACAAGATGGGTTGCAAACTGGCTAAAGAACAGAACCCATAAAGTCAAGATTGCGGGAGCCATGTCAGGCTCAAAGCCAGTCACAAGTGGTGTCCCACAGGGCTCTGTCCTGGGACCCCTCTTGTTCGACATTTACTTCTCAAATGTGAAAGCAAACATGGGAGGGTTGTGGCTGACAAAGTTCGCAGATGACTGCAAACTAGGCGCCATAGTTGATACACCAGCTGACACATACATCCTATAGAAAGGCCTCACCGAAACGGACAACTGGTGCCGGAATCATGGCCTTAAAGTGAATGCCAAGAAATGTATAGTCATCCCCTTTGGGAAAAACAAAGTACCCACAAATTATCACATAGACAGTAACCCACTGAGTACCGAAAAAGTAATCAGAGACCTGGGGACCCAAGTTGATAGTGACCTCTCATTTGACACCCACGTTGCCAAAGTGGTTAGAAAGACTTTCTACCTTGCCCACCTTATCATGAAGGGGTTCACATCCAGATCAAAGGAGGTCATCGTGCCCCTGTACTCCTCCCTTATCAGGCCCGTGATTGAGTACAATGCCCCATTTGGTATGTACCTCACCCGGCACTTACAACAGCTGGAGAGACCCCAGAAGTACCTCACCAAGAGGATCAAGGGTCTCCAACATATGTCATATGCTACCAGGCTAAAGAAACTCCAGCTCCATTCAGTAGCATACCGCCTGCTCCGAGGTGATCTGTGCCTGACGTACAAGGCCATGTCCAACCAGGAATTGATGGACATGCTCCACCTCAAAAAATCCAAATCCATAAGAACCACAAGAGCCAAAGATTTAAACCTCAGTACAAACATGAATAGAACATGCTGGCGGGACAGATTAATAACTCGGAGGCTTCCCATACTCTGGAACAAAATCCCAGTTCATGTTAGGCAGAGCCCCTCACTGACTCTCTTCAAGAGAAATCTTGACGAGTGGATGGGAGATCGTAGGTTTACCCCGGGGGTCACCCCTGTGTCGCTACTTGACAGAGGCACAGTAAACTAATTTTAATAAGTAAGGGGGTCTTCAATGTGTCACTACTAGACAAAGGCACAATATTCTAAATTTATTCTATACATCTTGGTACCACTACATGGGGTGGCGAAAGCCACATCTCTAGGGCTAGGCTTGCAAATGCCCCAGGGCAGATAGCCTAGTACTAAACTATGAAACTATGAAATGGATTTTTGTGGCCGAGGGTTCTTTAATTAATACATCATGAAACTAGTTGATGCTTTGCTTTCTCATTGGTGGTGGTGTAAAGGGAGGGTTATTTAAATGGGAGTGTTTTATCAAGCCCACATTTGATGAAGTTCATTGTAAAATGTAAACATATTTTGTGAGTGTTAATGTGTCTGTTTGTGAATTAAACTTTGTGGCTTAGCATACAGTTCTCAGCACTTCATTGCTTCACCATCCATTTTGGGGGGGTTTGGGATTTTATTGGTATTTACTGAGCCCATTTGGTTTGTTTGCAGTCTTCTCGACAATTAAAATTTATTGGCATGTACTGCTTAGTTTGCAGAGAAAAGGAGCGGGCGGCACAGTGGTGCAGTGGTTAACGTTGTCACCTCACAGCAAGAGGTTCTCCGGTACGATTCTCGGCTGGGGTGCCTTCTGTGTGGAGTTTGCATGTTCTCCCTGTGTTTGCGTGGGTTTCCACCGGGTACTCCGGTTTCCTCCCACATTCCAAAGACATGCATCTGGAGCATTTCTCCCCGGGCCGCCGCTGAAAACAGGCTCTGTGGAACCTAGTCGGACTTTCCCGGTCAACAAATGATAAATAAATAAATAAAAATAGGCACCATTTTCTACTTGATTGTGGAACACCGTACTGGTCCCATGGTTGGTCCTTCTTCCAGATGCAAAAAAGAAAAAGTTAACTAAACAGCTTTTGCCACCACAGTAGGTTAGGAATTTGTTCTGGCTGCAGGTAGATGACTCTGCTTTGGCCAAAGCTGGTTTCTCAGAGCACTCACCTTTTTCCCTGTATCCTTCTGATGTTGCCAAAACAGTCACTATGAGCCTAGGATTAGCCATGTCCTCTGAAGCTGTCCATTTTGGCGGAAGTAAAAACTTATTCTTTGCGACTGGCAACCCTACAATATGTGTCAAACGCATCCGTGAGGTTAATCTCTCGCATTGCTGAAGGTTCTTCATAGGCTGTGAGTGCAGGCATATCCATTAGGAGGCATGCCTGGGTGCGCATGTGTGACTTTGTGGAGCCCTTTAAAGCATCATTCATCAGTGCTCCTTTCGATGTATCCACCCTTTTTGGGCCAACAGATAGACACTTTCCCCATAGTGAACAAGATAGAAAGACCCTATTTAGTATAGGAATCAGTTTTTTCTACTCTGTAAAGGTCTTTCTTAAAAAATCAGTGTGGTAGTAAGAAAATGTGGTTTGGAAATCTCAAGGGCTTTTTCAAGATTCACGCAGACTTTTTTCTTGCAGAGGAGAAAATAATTATAGTAACAAAAGACACCCCCACTCAGCAGGAGTTTGCAAAATCAAGGGTCTCACAATTCTTTCGCGGACAGACCCTTCCAAGATTCTTGAAAAGTTGCCCACCTGTTCTCTGGAGATAGCCAAGGGACACTTGTCTTTGCACCCAGAAGCCTGGGCAGCCATTGCAAAAGATACATGGGTGTAAAGAATCGTATATAGAGGATATTGTGTTCCCGTCATACAAAATACACAGAAGAAAAGAAAGTCTCCCCGATGTTCCACCCAGTCAGTGGAAGCAGGCAGCCCTGGAAACCCAAAAGCTGCTAGACAAAAAGAGTCATCCAAGAGGTCTGACCACACCAAAAAGGATCTAGTTTTTACTCAAGGTTCTTTTTAGTGCCAAAGACAACAGGGGACCTGACACCCATCATGGATCTCAGTTATCTAAACAAATTCATAAAAAATTCCGTGTGCCTGATAGTCATGGTTCAGTCCATTCTGCTGTTGCTCCCGAAAGGCTAGTGGATGTGTTCTGCAGATCTGAAGGATGCATACTATCACATAAAAACGAAAAGATGATCCCGTCCTATGGTGTCACCAGAGCCCCCAGGATGTTCACCAAATGTGTGACAGTGGTTGCACCTCATCTCAGACTGCATGGATTCATAGTGTTTTCTTATTTAGATGACTGCCTTCTCATCACATCAACCAGGCATCTCTTGATAGTAGCCAGAGACCATGTTCTTTAGTTGACTCACTGTCTAGGTATCACTGTGAATCTTGCAAAATCCAAACTTCCAACTAGTACAAGTCTTGGAGTTTATAGGGGCTTGCCTAGACACAGTTAATCTTCAAGCATTCTTACCACAGAGCAGAATTCTTACCTTGAGGTTACATGTCAGTCAGGTTCTGTCGCATTTTCCTCCTGCCAAACTGGCTTTAAGAGCTTTGGAAGTGATGGTTGCTGCAATCATATTAGTACCAACAGCTCATTTTCACATGAGGATCCTTCTGTGGACCTTACAAGTACAGTGGTCTATTCTACACCAACCCTTACAATTTCCAGTAAGACTGTCCATGGTATGCAAGGACTCAATATGATGGATCCAATCCCACAAGGTTTGCCAGGGTCACTCGTTTATACTTCCTCCACCCATAGCACTCAGACCATGGACGCCTCCCAGTTTGGGTAAGGGGAGGCATTACTTGGGGAGACTGTTTAAGTCACATGGACACCAGTAGAGACCAAATTTCATGTAAATGTCCTGGAGATGAGAGAGGTCATATAAACTTACAGGCCTTCCAGAACACACTTCCTTTGGGGACAGTTGCTGTTCAAATGGACAGTGTGTCAGTGGTTTGGTACAGCAACAAACAGGGGGAAACCAGATCTTACCTTCTTTGCTGAGAAGCAGTGAGAGGTTTGGCAATGGACGATCTCATCCATCTGCTTTCTTCTAGCAATGCACATTTCAGGGAAATCAAATGTACTAGCGGACAGGTTCAGCAGAACTATTCTGATTCCTCACGAGTAGTCTTTCAATCAGTCAGGCAGACATTAACTTCCACTAGTAGGGTCAGTCATACCGCGACCTGTTCACTTCTTCCCCTCAACAAGTGCAGCAGGTTCTTTGCTCTAATTCTCCTCTCAGGGACAGTCACTGAGAGATGTTCTAGCCCACATTTGGCCCTCTGTTATTCTTTTTGCTTATTTTTCCCTTCCTGCCTTACCCCTAATTCACAATTTTCTTCAGAAAGCTATGAGGCTGAAGACCAAAGTAATCCTCATTGCCCCCTTTTGGCCTTGGCAGATCTGGTTTCCATTCCTCTGGTCTCATCTGATGTGACGTTCATGGACACTGGTCACAAGTCCAGATCTCCTGTCTCACTCATCAGGCCTGACTTGTCCAGACATACCACACCTCAAATTGACCATATGGTTGTTCCAGTTGCAATGATAAGTAGACATTCCAGGCCTTCCTCTCCTGTTCGAAGAATTTTGTTTTCATCTCAGAAACTCTCTACAGGAAAGATTTTTAAAAGTAAATAGAAGAGATTTTCCGTATGGGCTCAGCAGACAGATTTGGATCCATTTTCTTCTGTAATCCTTGCGGTCTTTGAATTTCTAACATCTCTTTTTAAAGATGGGGTCAGTTTCTCTACTATTAAAGTTCAGCTGGTTACCACTTTGAATTTTAACATCTGAGATCATACTTTTCCTTTGACATCATCTAAGCTATGTAAGATATTTCTTAAGGGTACTTTTTTACTTGAGCCACCTAATAAGGACCGTATACCACCTTGGGATCAGAGTCTGATACAATCACCTTTTGAACCCTCCTCAAAAGTAAACCTCAAGTTTCTTTCTTGGAAGACAGTTTTTCTTGTTGCCATAACTTTGGCAAAGTGAGTCTCTGAACTCCAAGTCCCTCTCCAAAACTGCCTTACTTGCTCTTCCATAAGGACAGAGTTGCCTTACAGTACTAATCCATCCTTCTTACCCAAAGTTGTATCAGAAGCAAACATCAATCAAGTCATCAGTTTGCTATTTTTGATGTCCTTCAAGAATGCAACTGCAGTCATAACATGTGGGGTTGTCCTGCCTCAGGCAGCCCTCGGTCGGCCGGATTCCAAAGTCTGGGTCCGACGTCGGCTGATGTCGCATTTCTCTCCGACGTCAGAGCGGCTGGAGTACATAAGCATCAGCCGACGCCATTTTCTTCAGTCTTTCTTGCCGCGCGGTGCCCGAAGCAGAAGCAGTTCGCAAGTCCCGGTCGGTCAGCTCCTGTATGCTAAGATACCGAAGTCATCAAAAAATCTAAGTACCCCATTGGGGACCTTTTCTTGCCTCAGCCGATGTCAGAAATTACTGAAAAAGTTAACAATTGTCTTTCTTGTGGTAAACAAATACCTCATAAGGATTTCCACTCTTATTGCCTCCCTTGCCTGGGCCCAGACCACGACGTCTCGGCCTGTGTAGCCTGTACTCGCTTCAACAAGCGCACTCTCGGGCGCCGGGCGGAGTTCGCTGAAGATTTTTTCAGCGATAATTTTGCTTACACTATGCCGTCGGATCTTCCGACATCGCAAACTCCCAAAAAGCGAAAAGACCGGGACCGACATCCTCGGCTCGCGTCTACCACCGACTCCACGCCAAAACCTAGCGCGAGTGCTCCGGTTCCCTCTGAGACGGTCTCTCCACCGCTCCGAACCGAAGACACCGCATTACCGACGACTCCGATTCCAGACGCCAGTTATAGATTTTCCTCCGGATACCGAAACCGAGGAAATGCCCGAGACCACTGCTGTAGACAAAGTCACTCCTGCACGTGGAGCTGCCAGGCCCCCTATGGCCATGTCTATTAAGGCCTACACTAGGGCTAAGGCAGCCAGCAAAACAAAGCATATTACTTCTAAATCTTTACCTCAGCCGACTCCAGAGACACAAATTATGTCCATGGCTGCTGATTTGATTTCCATGATTAGAGGTTCACAGGCCCATCCTGAGAGAGGATCCCAGCCTCCTCCTGACAAAAGGCCCCGGGTTGAACCCTCTGACCCTACTCCTTCAGATGAGGATTCTGAGGGCTCTGTCCACTCTGATAGCCAGGAAGAGCTCTTCCAGACCTATGAGGACTCGGATGCAGAAGATTCCATCCCCTCGGCCTCCCCTCCTGAGTATATTTCTTTTGGGGAAGTTCTGCACACCATGAGGGAACATTTCAAGTGGCAAGGTCAGGAATATTCTGATTCTAGGAAACGCCTTAGGACTTTCCTTAAGAAGCCTCAGCACAGGCCCTTAGCTATTCCTCCTGTACTTGATGTTCTGGATGATTTGTATTCTGACTCTAGTGCTACCCCTGATTCTCTTCCTCCTGCTCCAGCCAAACCAGACAGGTATTACAGGGTCCCCGAAACTCATTCCCATTTATTCAGGGCCCATACTGCTGATTTGGAAACTATTTCACAGGGGCCTAAAGGAGTTTCAGCCTCCACCTCTAAAAATCCTTAGCCCTCCAACAGGGAAGCTAGGTCATTAGAGAGATGGGGCAAAAAGGTTTACACATCCACTACCTTATCTATGAGAGCTTTAAATTGCCTTTTTCATATGTTACAATATCATGATTATCTGTTAGAAGACTTACAAAAAACATTAGCCACTCCTGATCCTTTAGACAGGAAGACTTTGCAGAAAGCTGTACATAACACTCAGCAAGTAAGCAATCACTTCCTACAGTGTGGATATGATGCACTGGAAGCTTCATGTAGGGCAGCTATGACAGGGGCAGTCATTCGTAGACATGCTTGGTTAAAAGATCAACCTCTACCAGATCATGTAAAAGCAAAACTTCTGGATGCACCTTTGGAAAAGAACAAGCTTTTTGGTGCAAATGCTAAGGATGTGTTAAAGACCATCGAAGAAAAAGCAAAATCAGTTCAGACTGTGAAAGATTTCCTCCAGGTTCAACCCCCCAGATTCAGTAGGAACTGGCCTTCAAAAAACTGGTCCTTTCCTAATCCAGAAAAGTTTCAAAGGGGTAAGAACAGACGTGGCCGAGGAAGAGGCCAATACAGAGGCCCTTACAGGGGACGACAATGGCAGCCAGGAAATCAAAGAAGTTACGCAGGGGTTTCACCTGCCCCACAACCACAATCTCAATGACTTTCCTCTACTACCGCCTACCAGGGTACAACTAGAAGCTCCCTTAGGCGGGAAATTATCTCTGCAGAAAACTGGCACAGACTGACAAAGGACAAATGGATTTTGGACATTATAGACCGAGGGTACAGGTTTCATTTTCATACCTTACCAAGAAAACAAGGCATGCCAAACCTACCACAAAATCAGAGGGCAGAGGCTATCAAGCAAATCACTCTGCTGACTCGAATGAAAGCAATAGAAAGAGTTCCACAACAAGAACAAGACCAGGGGTTTTACTCAAGACTGTTCCTTGTTCCAAGAAAAGAATCTCAATGGAGACCAATACTGGACTTGTCCGCATTAAACACCTTTCTCATAGTACCAAAGTTCAAAATGCTGACTCTACAGCAACTCCTTCCCATGCTGGGCAAGGGGTCGTGGCTGATTACTCTGGACCTCAAGGAGGCATACCTGCATGTCCCTATCAGACACAGCTGCAGAAGATACCTCAGATTTCTTGCAGGGCCAGAGCATTATCAATTCTCAGCATTGCCATTTGGCTTATCTACTGCGCCCAGAGTATTTACAAAATGCCTGGCTTCAGTAATTGTTCATTGCAGGCTCCAGGGTATACAAATTTACCCGTACCTGGACGACTGCCTCATACAAGCGGACGACAAATTGATATTGACAAAAAAACCTGGATTATGTCATACGATTACTTCAAGCTCTGGGATACACAGTCAACTTCCAAAAGTCAAGACTGCAGCCATCCCAGCAAATAATCTTCTTAGGAGCCAAACTAGACACAGCCTCTCAGATGGCTTACCTGACAGAATACAAGCAAGAGAAGTTAACTCAGTTCTTCAAAGGTTTAGCAAAACTCACCCAGATGACTGCAAGGAGATTCCTACAGGCCCTGGGTTACATGGCATCCTGCATTCTCCTGGTTCCATTAGCAAGACTACACATGAGAAGGCTTCAATGGTACCTAAAAAGCATTTGGTCTCAACACAGCAACAATTTGGAGACAAACATACCACTCATTCCATGCCTACAAAAGGAATTCCTATGGTGGGCCTCAGTGAGCCAGGCAAACACAGGTATGTCATTCAAAAAAACCACAGATAACACAGACCATGACTACAGACGCCTCAGACCTTGGATGGGGGGCGCACATGGAAGGCAGGTGTATACAAGGACAATGGTCTCCAAAGGAAACACATCTGCATATAAACCAAAAGGAAATGCTGGCAGTAATGCATGCCATCGAGGCCTTTCAACACCAACTCCAGCAAGGCCATTTGATGATACGGACAGACAATACCACTGTGATGTTGTACATAAACAAGCAAGGGGGCACCCACTCGTACCCCCTTTGCAGACTGACAATGCAGCTTTTGGAGAAATCACTGAGCCTAAACATCCAGTTACAATCCCAGTTTGTTCCAGGAAAAGACAATGTGTTGGCGGACAGCCTAAGCAGGAATTTCACAGATCCACACGAGTGGAGGTTACATCCGAAGGCCTTCAGACAATTCACTTCGACATGGGGCAAGCCAGAAGTGGACTTATTTGCCTCTCACCTCAACCATCTTCTACCAGAATTTTGCACAAGGACATACCATCCAAAAGCTTGGAAAATAGATGCCCTCTCATTCAACTGGAACTCCCTAGCAATCTATGCATTCCCACCTCTGCCACTGATGACCTCAGTATTACTAAAGATCAAAGCAGAGAAGCCTAAGGGAATCATAATAGCTCCGGACTGGCCAAGACAACACTGGTACCCACTACTACGGAGCATATGTCACACCAGGAGGTGGGCCCTCCCCCAGTGGCCTCTACTTTTGACTCAACACGATTTCAAAACACTGCATCCAAATCTTCAGACACTGCAGCTAACAGCCTGGGAGATCCCATAAATAACTTCAGCTTATCTCTTTCCAAGGAAGTTCAGCAGATACTAACAGAGGCTCGAAGACCATCCACCAGAAAGGTTTACTTAGCAAAGTGGAAAAGATTCAGCAATTGGAATACCAGCAAGGGACATGATGCATCATTGTTGAACATCCCACTCATCTTGGAATATTTGGCAGATATGTTAAAGAAAGGCCTCTCATATTCTTCCATAAAGATACATGCATCTGCTATTTCAGCCAGATACAACACTGATCCTCCTGTTTTTTCTCACCCCTTACTAAGACAATTTCTCAGGGGAATCAAGAACATTAAGCCACCAAGAAAGGCCCCAGTGCCAGCCTGAGACCTCAATTTTGTCTTAGAAAAACTGACTACCTCCATTTGAGCCAGCAGCTTCAGTTGACTTGCAATTTCTCTCATGGAAGACAGCTTTCCTGTTGGCAATTACCTCAGCAAGAAGGGTTTCGGAGCTACAGGCCCTAATGGCAATACCACCCTTTATTATTTTTCATAGAGACAGGGTTTCATTAAGGACCAACCCTACTTTTATGCCAAAGGTGGTATCTAGGGTTTCTTTAAATCAAACCATTCATCTGCCTGCCTTCTTCCCCAATCCTGAGAATAAGGGGGAAAGACTGTTGCATACCTTGGACATCCACAGACAACTTCGATACTACCTGGACAGAACCAAGGCCAGCAGGAAGTCTGAACAACTTTTTGTAGCTTACGCCCCTGCAGTCCAAGGAAAAGCAATTTCAAAACAGACTATTTCTTAATGGATTGGGCATTGCATCAGATTCTGTTATTCCTTTCATGGAAAGACTGTTCCAGCCAATGTCAGACCACATTCCACCAGAGCTACAGTCACCTCTACAGCATTCTTAAGAGGGGTGCCTACCAAGGACATTCTAGAAGCTGCTACATGGAGCTCCGTGCATACATTCTCCAAACACTACAATCTCCCTCTATACTCCAGATCCAGAGCAGGTTTTGCTTCGGCAGTCCTGCAGGGTTTGATTACCACACCATCTTTTTCCTAGAGCATTCCTCCTCCCCCAGCTAAGCTATGGTATTCTACCCACATGTTATGACTGCAGTTGCATTCTTGAAGGACATAGTACAGTTTTGTACCTACCATAAATGTAGATGTCCGATAGACATGCAACTGCAGTCGGATTTTCCCTCCCTCCATACCCCTCTATGCCTAGGGTCCACTCCTATCCCTGTTACTCTTAGCTGGGGATATCTGTTATGGTGTATTTGTTTTATTGCTCATTTATTTGTTTGGAATCCTGTTTTTGTCTTCCAATTTGATTACAGCCTTCCTTGGAGGGCACCTGGCATCTGGGGCAAGAAACACTGAAGAAAATGGCGCCGGCTGATGCTTATGTACTCCAGCCGCTCTGACGTCGGAGAGAAATGCGACATCAGCCGACGTCGGACCCAGACTTTGGAATCCGGCCAACCGAGGGCTGCCTGAGGCAGGACAACCCCACATGTTATGACTGCAGTTGCATGTCTATCGGACATCTACATTTATGGTAGGTACAAAACTGTACTTTCCCTAAATTTGAGAATAAAGGAAAAGACATGAGTCCAAGAAATATCACTCCCCACAGGACTAACACTACGTGTGCCAAACTCAGTCCAAGCACATAAACTAACATAAAAGGCACAGTAGCGATGCAGGCAGCAAACACAGCACTAATCAAAATGCAGGAAACAAAGATGAAAAAACTGCTGCTTCATAAACTTTAAAATTTGTATTTATTGTTATACAAACAGGAGATGTGGTAAGCGCTTTCACCTAGATAGGCTTCTTCAGACCAAAAGAACCCCCCCCCCTGCACACCCTTATATGGCAAAAAAGGCACCAAAAACAAATGAACCATTAAAGGCACAGTACAGCTATCATGGTGCATAACATAAATAGTGCTTACTCTAAAATACATTAACCATAGTAAAATAAAACACCTATACCACTCATAAAACATGAATAGAGATGTATAAAAACAAAAAAAACTGCAAAAATTCATGCTAATTGCACAACACTAACGATAAATCCTCTCATAAAAATGCTCTCATAATATATGTAAAAAGCACAGTCATACATATCACTTCAATCTCCTGGACTTCAGGAAAGGCCTCAATGGTACATTCTCATTCATTCCAGGAAAAACATCTGCTCTAAGTCTAACTATCCATTTAGATTCCATACTCTCAGTTCTACCACCCCCTCAAAACTAGTGTGTTTAAGATCTAATGCTTTAAAACGAAAAAGATGCGTGGAATCATTAGACAAGACATGTTTGAACAGAGCATTGACAGTGGAATGAATCCTGATCTGGTAGAGATGTTCCCTTATTCTGTCCCTCAGCCTCTTGTCCGTCTTGCCTACATAAAACGCCACACAGGCTCAACAGGAGGCCAAGTAAACAACATGTGTAGTTTCACAAAATGGATTGTTAGACTTAGAGCAGATATTTTTCCTGGACTGTATGAGAAAGTACCATTGAGACCTTTCCTAAAGTCCAGGAGATTGAAGTGATATGTATGACTGTGCTTTTTACATATATTATGAGAGCATTTTTATGAGAGGATTTATTGTTAGTGTGCAATTAGTATGAATTTTGGCAGTTTTTTTTGTTTTTATACATCTCTGTTCATGTTTTATGAGTGGTATAGGTGTTTTATTTTACTATGTTTAATGTATTTTAGAGTAAGCACTTTATTTATGTTATGCACCATGATAGTTGTACTGTGCCTTTAATGATTCATTTGTTTCTGGCGCCTTTTTTACCATAGAAGGGTGTACAAGAGTGGGGGTTCTTTTGGTCTGAAGAAGCCTATCCAGGTGAAAGCGCTTACCACGTCTCCTGTTTCTATCACAATAAATCCGAATTTTAAAGTTTATGAAGCTGCAGTTTTTTCAGCTTTGTTTCCTGCATTTTGATTAGTGCTGTGTTTACTGCTTGCATCACTACTGTGCCTTTTATGATAGTTTATGTGCTTGGACTGAGTTTGGCATAGGTAACGTTAGTCCTGTGGTTAGTGATATTTCTTGGACTTATTTTTCATCCCCCTGGGAGCATGGCAGGTGTTGCTGAGAAACAAGTGGAATTGCCTTGTGTACCAGAACGAGATACTCCGACAAACATAGATCGTTTTTCTGTATGTGTATCAGGTACTGTGAATCCCTTGATGTTGTTTGAAGGAGTCTTAGAGGAGGGTGTTGTGATCTCTGCTGAGCCGTTTGATAGGGTCGAGTTGCGAGCAACAGTTGCGAGAATGGAGGCTGATTTTATGAAGTTGAAACGACTACAGACCCAACGGCAGCATTTTGAAGTTTGTATTAAAAGGGGAATTGTACCAAGGGGATTAAGAGTACTGAAGATGCCTACCACGGGTAATTTATACCCGGACTTGCTCTACAACTGGCAGCAGGCTAACATAGAGGTAAGCCTAAAGTATATGTCACTTTTGAATGAATTCTTCCTACCGGAAGAATCTGAGTTAAGAGAAAGTGTTAGAGAAAAACAGAAGGAGCTGTATTGTCATTTTCCGGCTGATGTGTTGATAGACTTATTGACTCTACACTGGATACTGTGCAGTTATATGAGAAGCGCTTACTGGCACAAAAACAGCACAAGCTCAAGAGGGACATAGATGACTTTAGGTTAGGCCAGGTCTTCTCTTGGCCGAGGACATACAATAATGTGCATGGACCTAATGCCGCTGTTTCTGCTCAACGGACTGATGCACCTAAAGGACAAATTTATGATACTAATGTGGATTTTAATTTTCCTAAGAGTGTAACTGTTGTTAATACAAGTATGAGTGATGGCTCCAGTAATGTATTTTCTATGAGTAATGTGCCCCAGGGTTCAAAAGTCCTTGATAGGGCTTTTTCTAATGCAGTTGTATCTGCTGAGTCGGAGCTCAAGGATTCGACTGTGGTTGGGGTGGGTTCTACTGCTGCCCCCCAGAGGGCCAATCTGTCATTAGTACTGACCCGTTGGGGTGTATGGCTCAAATAAATCCGAATCTGGAACCTGTGGTTAGGAGGAAGGATTCCCATCATACTATGCATGCTGCACATATTTCTAGTCTTGACAATGTTGGCACTGCGATTGTCAATCGCCTTTTCCCCGTCAATGTAGTTCACAGGGGAGGGGGGAGATCAAGATCCATGAGCTGGGGCAGGACTAAGAGGAAGTTGTCAGCAGATGCCCAGGTGAACCAAAACCTCAAGAAAATGTGGGAGAAAAATGGGAGATGATAGTGCATAACATTTCCTCCCGCCCACTCACGTCAGATGAGTTAGGGGTACTATCAAAGGGATTGACTTTTATACCTAGTTGTGACAGTAATATGTTGATACCCTAGTACAGTTTGTTATTTATTAGGAATCTGTGCCTTAGATTGGAGTTTAAGGATACAATGCAGGTGCTAGATGGGGTATCATTTAAGAAGCCTAGTGTGTACATGCCAGTGGTACCACCGCTAGTAGCTGCCTTCAGTAAACTAGTTGAGAATGATCTGTATGACATGGAAAAGAAAGTGGGTAAGTCTAGTAAATGAAAGGGCAATTTAACTTATGCAAAGAGAAGAGCCCTACAACAACTGAGGAGTGATCCCTCCCTTGTCATTAGACCTGCTGACAAGGGGGGGGGGTGCCCTGGTAGTTATGGATTCTGAGTTCTATGATGAGGCAATGAGGTCTTTGTTATCAGACTAAAGGTTTTACAGTTTGGTGGAACATAAGATGGTGGATATATATGTCCATAGAATACAGATGGTTTTGGATGATTTGATTAAGACAAATGTTATTAGGAATGAGTTGTATGAATATTTGTTTGTTGGTGATCCCCTCCTGCCAGTGATACAGGATCTTCCTAAGATCCATAAGGACAGTGTGTGTCCACTCATGAGTCCCATTGTTGCGGGCAGGGGGTAGATCACGGAATCATTTTCATTGTATGTGGAGAGGATCCTGCGCCTAGTGGTTGATGCAAATGTTTATATTTTAAGGGACACGAAACAGTTCCTGTTGGATTTGTATGAGTCTGTGAAATCTGTCCCTGTTGATCTCCCATATTACTTAGTCACGATGGATGTTCAGTCCCTATTCACTGTGGTACAAAACAGAGATGGGGTGCAGTTGGTGTCTGATTACTTGAAGGACAAATCTGGATTAGATAGTGATGCAGTGGATCTGTTAGCTTTGTTTTTGGAAGTTGTGTTAGAGAACAACATTTTTTTGTTTTGGCTCTCAGTGCTATTTACAGATGGGCACTTGTGCCAGTAGCTACGCCAACCTCTTTATGGCTGCATGGGAGACCAAGTTGTTGTTTGCTGTAGGTGATTTTTTGAGGAACGTGATGTTTTATAAGCGTATTGTAGGTTGTGTTTTTCCTTTGGAAAGGCACGAAAGATGAGTTGTCTTTCTTCTTGTAGAAAGTTAATGGTTTAACACAATATCTGAAATTTACCATGAGGTTTCTGAGAATTGGGTTTCCTTTTTGAATGTTTACGTTCAGAGATTGGAAAATGACCTGTTGAACACAGGAGTGTATAGAAAGGGTGTCAACGCAATACCTGTCTCCGTAGATGCAGTATGCATCCAGGTTACATCTTTGGTAATATTGTGAGGGGTCAGGTATATAGGACGTCACGGTATAATCCCAGTCAGGATGGTTTTGAGGCAGATGTTAGGGATTTATGTGAGAGGTTTAAGAGCAGGCAATATCAGACATCTGATATGGAGAGAGGATTGGCAGACCTCATTAATTTGAGGGAACAAGCTGCTGCACCCTTTTTCTCTGAGACTGTAGTGGACCATGATGGCCCCTCCCAGGGTGTTCTGGCAGGGAGTAGAAATCATGGTTTGAGTGCCCTTATATTATACTAAGGATGTAGGTAGGTTGAAGGACGTGATTAGATCACACTGGGGTGCGTTAACACTTGACCCGAATGTGAGGGAAATTGTGGGTGCTGCCCCAGGTTTTGTCTATAATAATAGATCGAATTTAAAGAAATTGCTGTGTTATCCTGTTATGGATGGTGGAGGTGATAGGGTTGCTGGAACTGTACCCTGTGGTAGTTGCAACTGTTGTTGCTCCATAGACACTGATGTCCATTTATATCACCCTGTTTATGGCACTAACCATGAAGTTAGAGTTCATGCAAACTGTGAATCTACACATGTTTATTTGGCCTCCTGTGGCACCTGTGCTACGTTTTATGTAGGCAAGACGGACAGGAGGCTGAGGGACAGAATAAAGGAACATCTCTACCAGATCAGGATTCATTCCACTGTCAATGCTCTGTTCAAACATGTCTTGTCTAATGATACCACACATCTTTTTCGTGTTAAAGTATTAGATCTTGCACACACTAGTTTTTAGGGGGGGATGTGAGGGGTAGAACTGAGAGTATTGAATCTAAATGGATTGTTAGACTTAGAGCAGATGTTTTTCCTGGACTGAATGAGAAAGTACCATTGAGACCTTTCCTGAAGTCCAGGAGATTGAAGTGATATGTATGACTGCGCTTTGTACATATATTACGAGAGGATTTACTGTTAGTATTGTACAATTATATAAATTTTTGCAGTTTTTTTTTGTTTTTATACATCTCTATTCATGTTTTTTGAGTGGTATAGGTATTTTATTTTACTATGGTTAATGTATTTTAGAGTAAGCACTTTATTTATGTTATGCACCGTGATAGTTGTACTGTGCCTTTAATGGTTTATTTGTTTTTGGTGCCTTTTTTGCCATATAAGGGTGTACAAGAGGGGGGGATTCTTTTGGTCTGAAGAAGCCTATCCAGGTGAAAGTGCTTACCACGCCTCCTGTTTGTATCACAATAAATCCGAATTTTAAAGTTTATGAAGCAGCAGTTTTTTCAGCTTTGTTTCCTGCATTTTGATTTGTGCTGTGTTTACTGCCTGCATCGCTACTGTGCCTTTTAGGTTAGTTTATATAAAAGAAAATACATGTTTTATTTTTTAGATGTACGTAGGCAACTTCATTTCCATCTTCATAGAACAGAATTAGGAGGACTGATAATAATTCATTTCCTTTGCCAAAAAAAAAAAAAAAAAAAAAAAAATTGGGTAGGCTTGTCTCGAAAACTGCAATACTCAAATGGATAACTAATTGTATTTCCCATGTGTACTCCTTAAGAGGATTGACCTTGCCAAGACAAACAAAGGCTCATTCAACTAGGTCAGCGGCTACATCATCTGCTTTGTGGTCCAGAGCTTCCATTGACGGTATTTGTGCAGCTGCCACCTGGTCTAATGCTGATACATTTGTGGCTTGTTATAAATTGGATATCATTTCAAGGAATAGAGCGGCGTTTGGCTCTGCGGTGCTCTGGGACACCCTTCCATGAGGGCCACCCAAAGTTACTATAGCTGGGGACTCTGTCCCATTCATTGAGGAACGAATGAAAATGACAACCTCAGATATTTGTTATGTACTTGGCATAACTATGCATCTGTGTTGTCCATTTTAATTCTTCCTCAACTTCCCTCCCATCTTCCCCCTTCCTTGTCTTTGGGAATGTCCTGATGGAGTTTGTCAGGTATCATTTTTCCGGTTTGAGCCCCAGTTATGTTAAACTACATCTTTTTCTGTCAGTGTTATGGCTGTGTTATATTTTTCAAACGTAGCTTAGAGCCAGAGAGTTCGATCTGAAGAAAGCAGTGATCAGGGGCAGTATGGGTAAGGGCAGGAGCTTGATGGTCTGTTCCTAGATTGCAAAAAGTGGCAGAATCCGATCCAAGAACCCATTTGTTGAGGAAGAATGAAAATGGACATATCAGAAGCATAGTTATGATAAGTACATAACCTAAATTTCTGACAAGAATGGTAAAGCAGTTAATAAGTTTTGGGGGGGGGGTTTAAGCTTCTGCAAGATTAATCTTTAGAATTTTGATTTGTTAGGCTCATTTGTTAAATTATATTCTGACTAATTGTGAAAGTATGAGGAACGTTTAGCTGCAGTTCCTTCCTGTGAGGAAAAATCTGTTTTGCTGTATTAAGCCAGTCACTGCATTGACATGCCCCACACCCAATTTCCAATTTTCTAATTATGCAATTAATATATAAATGTAAATGTTGCTACAATGAGTGAGACTCTGAAGAAGTCAGGCACTAGACCTGACGAAAAGCGCTTAAGTCATTTGGATTTGTGTTTTATTTCAGTAAAGTAAAGTTTTTATATTTTTACAATTACTCGTGTCACTGGTTACGGCTTTCTGAGTTTTTCTGTTGGAGCTGCTTGCCGTTTTTTCTATGCCCCACACCCATACCAACTATGTGGCCAGATGCAAGATATGACCCCACCCCCTTTCTTCCTGTCCCAGCCATTCAGGTCTAGATGTTCTTGTTTCACTGTTGCAGTCATTACATTTGGGTAATCCTGCTGGCAGGTTGCCCTCAGTCAGCTTGAATTCCAAAGTCCTGGGTCCTACAATGGCTGCTGTCGCCCCTTCCCTGACGTCAGGTTGTCAGAGGTATAAAAGAAGCAGCCGACACCATTTTCTTTAGTATTTCTTGCCGCGCGGTTCCCGAAGCAGTTTGCAAGTGCCGGTTGGCCGACTCCTGAGATTTTCGTGTTCGAGTTTCAGATCCGAAGTCTTCAATAAACTAAGTACCCTGTTGGAGAAACTTTTTTCTTGCTCCAGACTGATGTCAGAAAAAGTTAATAATTGTATTTCTTGTGGGAAGCAAATACCTCATAAGGATTTTCATTCTTACTGTATTCCTTGCCTAGGCCCTGATCACAACGTTTCTGGTTGTAGGTTTTGTGCTAGATTTAACCAACGCACTATTAAGCGTCGGTATGATTTTGCTTTAAACTATTTTGGACGCAGGTTTAATTATCCAGAAATGTCGTTGGATAGCCATCCGACTACCGAAGTTCACAAAAAATGCAAAGAAAAGGAAAGAGATAGACAACCGAGCCCCAAAACCGATGACGAAGCTTCTCCTAAGCCAGTCGCTGGTTCGCCGGTCCTCAGTGAGGCGCTTTCGCAGCCTCTGACGCCCGCTACTTTAGAGTCGCAGGGCGCTACTGACTCCCACGTGGAGTCGGCCATGTCGCTGGAAGCTCAAGGTATTGGAGCCTCGGATATTATCCCTTCAGATGGGTTCGGAGCCGCTGAGCAGGCACTGGCTGAGGGTGTATTCAGACCTAAACATCTTTACATCAAACCGACTTCAGCTTCAAAGGCAAAGATTAAAGCACCTTCTAAAGCAAAGAAACAAACTCAAGAGCCACATGGTCAGGCCTCTATGCCCAAAAAACAGATGCTCAAAATGGCCGAAGACTTGATTACCTTGATCAGGGGTTCCCATCCCCCTCCTGATAAGAGGCCTAGGCAAGAGACTGACTATGAATCTTCAGATCAGGTTTCCATTTCTTCTGACTCCTCTTATGATCAGGAATATTCTCTTCCCCCCTATGAGGATTCTGATGCTGAAGAATCTATACCTTCAGCTTCTCCTCCAGAGGACTATTCTTTTGGGGAAACCTTACATACCATGAGGGAGCATTTCCACTGGGAGAGCCAAGATTTTTCAGAATCTAAAAAGAGGCTCAAGGATTTCCTTTTACTACCTCAACACAAGCCACTAGCCATCCCACCTGGGTTAGACATTGTAGATGATGTGTTTTTCGGAGTCTAGTCTTACCCATGACTCCTTACCTCCAGCTCCTGTTAAGCCTGACAGATATTACAGGGTTCCTGACTCTCATAAATTCCTTTTTAAAAACCCTGCTGCAGACCCAGAAACTATTTCTCAGGGTCCCAAAGGAGTTAAGGCTTCCGCTACAAAAAACCCTACCCCCTCTAACAGAGATTCTAGGGCACTGGATAGATGGGGAAAAAAGGTTTACACGTCTGCTACCTTGGCTATAAGGGCCTTAAACTGTCAGTTTCATATGCTCAAATATCAGCAACATGTCATGGCATTGCTTAAACAGAAAATGTTATTAAACTCTGAATGTGCAGAAAACAAGGAAATGCAGGATTTATTGCATGCAGTTGAACAAGTTGGAAAGCATACTTTGCAATGTGGTTTTGATTCTTTAGAGGCCTCCTGCAGGGCCACAGTTACAGGTTCTGTAATTAGAAGGCATGCTTGGTTAAAGGAACAAAATCTGCCTGATCATGTTAAAGTTAAATTATTAGATGCACCTTTACAGCATGATACTTTGTTTGGTGTTAAGGCAGAAGAGGTGTTAAAGAAAATGGAGGACAAAGCTAAATCTATGCAAACGGTCAAAGATTTTTTACAAGTACAGCCACCTAGGTTTAGTAGACACTGGCTAACAAAGAACTGGTCCTTTCCTGTGTCAGGCAGACCTCAAAGGGGCAGATCCAGATGCCCTAGAGGCAGATCCCAGGCGCAAGGTTCATACCGCTCAAAGCAATGGGGGGCTTCTACCTCCAAAGTTGGAGAAGACATATCACAACCATACAGGAAACAGTCCCAATGACTTCTCCTGCCTGCACCAAGCACTTATCTCCTGGCAGCACCCTTACTGGGAAAATTAGCACTTTTTTCTCAAAATTGGTGCATTATAACCCAGGACAAGTGGATCCTAAATATCGTGTCACAAGGCTACAAGTTCCATTTCCATACCCTGCCAAAGGCAAACAGCTGGCCAGATCTGCCAAAAAAATCAATGGGCAGAGGCACAAAAACAACTCTCATCCCTCATGGACACGGGGGCCATTCAACAAGTGCCAGAGCAAGAGCAGGGACAAGGATTTTACTCAAGACTGTTCTTGGTGCCCAGAAAGGACAAGGCCTGGAGGCCAATACTGGACCTATCTATTTTGAACACATTCCTGGATATACCAAAATTCAAGATGTTGACTTTGCAGCAGCTTCTGCCCATGCTGGGCAAGAACGCTTGGCTTGTGACTTTAGACCTAAAAGAGGCATACCTGCATGTCCCAATCAGACAAATATGCAGAAGATACCTCAGATTCAAGGCTTGCTCAATGCATTACCAATTCTCTGCACTGCCCTTTGGCTTATCTACTGCACTCAGGGTCATTACAAAGTGCCTGGCACCAGTAATTGCATTCTGCAAACAAAGAGGAATAGAAATATATCCTTACTTGGACGACTGTCTAATGCAAGCAGAGAACAAGGACATTCTTCTATAGCATCTGGCATTTGTAAAAAGACTTCTAACATGCCTAGGGTACACAGTCAACGAAAATAAATCAAAACTAGTACCCTCTCAAGAGATAATATTCCTGGGTGCAAGCTTAAATACAACTGCCCAGATGGCTTATCTCACGCCAGACAAACAAAGGCAACTGACTGCTTATTTCAAAATGTTGGCAACAAAGGCCCAGTTATCTGAAAGAAAAATTCTGCAGGCTTTGGGCTTCATGGCATCCTGCGTCCTACTAATTCCATATGCAAGACTGCATATGAGGAAACTTCAATGGTACCTAAAAAGTGTTTGTACTCAACATTGCCACAGCCTGGAAACTATGATTACTCTCATTCCCTGCCTGCAACAGGAGTTTTGATGGTGGGCAAAGGCTTGTCACCAAAACAAGGGACAGCCATTCACATTACCCCCAGCCAGGCAGACACTAACAACGGATGTATCAGATTATGCCTGGGGGGCCCACATGGCAGGAAGATGCATTCAGGGCACATGGACCTCAAACCAAATGCATCTACATATCAATCAAAAAGAGATGCTAGCAGTTCAAAATACCCTGACGGCCTTCAAGGACCTACTTCATCCAGGAGAACTACTGATAAAGACAGACAACACCACGGTCATGCGGTATATAAACAAGCAGGGGGGCACACATTCCTACCCCCTTTGCAGACTAGTCATGACTTTATGGGACACAGCATTGACTTACCAAGTATATCTGCAGGCACAATTCCTGCCAGGAAGGAAAAATACTCTGTCAGACGAACTAAGCAGAAACCTCATGGATCCCCACGAGTGGCACCTGGATCCACAAGTCTTCAGCATGATAACAAGGAAATGGGGATGCCCGGACATAGATCTATTTGCCTCCCCTCACAACTACCAACTAAAAAAATTCTGCACAAGGATTTATCACAGACAAGCATGGAAAGTGGACGCCCTATCTTTCAGCTGGAAAAACCTATCAGTATATGCATTTCCCTCTTTGCCTCTCCTTCCCAAGGTACTCCTAAAGGTCAGACAGGAGAAGCCAACGATGATACTGATTGCCCCAGACTGGCCCCACCAGTACTGGTATCCAATACTAAGGAGCTTGTCTCAATGCCCAGCTTGTACCTTACCTCAAATACCTAGTCTTCTGTCCCAGCAAAACAGTCAGATCCTGCGCAGCCAACTCAGAACTTTAAACCTGACAGCATGGTGAATAATGTCATACAAAACACACCTCTCAGTAAAGCTGTGATGGATGTCATTTTTGAAGCCAGAAGGCCTAGTACTAGAAAAATCTTATGCGGGAAAATGCAAGAGATTCTGTACTTGGAACCAGGCACAAGGAACTGATACAGCTGTGCCAAATATTCCTCAGATTTTGCAATACTTAATTGAGATGCTGGACAAAGGCCTATCCTTTTCATCTATTAAAATTCGTGCCTCTGCCATTTCGGTTCATTACAATGTAGAGCCACCAATCTTTTCTCATCCCTTATTAAAGCAGTACCTCAGAGGAGCCAAAAATGTAAGACCTCCAAGGAGATCACCAATGCCTGCATGGGACCTCAACTATGTCTTGGAAAAACTCACCCTGCCTCCTTTTGATCCAGCTGCTACTGCTGATATAAAGTTCATATCTTGGAAAACAGCTCTGCTCCTAGCAATAACTTCTGCAAGGTGAGATGTTCTTCGTCTCACATTGCTGCAGTCATAACCTGTGGGTAGTCCGCTGTCCTCGGTCGGCCCGAATACCAAAGAGTTAGGCTGGCGTCGGTCATGGGCGCCCGGAGCTGACGTCCGTACGTAGTAGTACTTAAGCGCATGACCGACGCCATATCCTCAGTCTTTCTTGCCGCGTGGTCCGAAGCAGAAGCAGCGTTTGCAAGTGCCGTTCGGCGTTCTGAAATTTTCAATTATCGAGTTTCAGACCAAAGACCAAGTTGGCTAAGTACCCGTTGGAAAATTTTTGTCTTTTCTTGCCTCAGTTAATCCGGATGTCAGAAAAAGTTAATAATTGTATTTCTTGTGGGAAACGGATACCTCATAGGGACTATCACTCTCTCTGTATTCCTTGCTTGGGGCCTGAACACGACGTAGTCGGGTGTCGCTTTTGCGCTAGATTTAATAAGCGCACCATTAAACGAAGATTAGACTGTGCCAGGCTTGTTTTCGGTAAGCGGTGTAACTACAACATGCCGTCGGATCCTCCGACGCCCGGTACCGCTAAAAAACGTAAAGATAAATCTTTAAGGTCTAAACCAGATGAGTCGTCCGTTGCGGATGCCAGTTCTATGGAACCTCCGGTTGAATCTGTGGTTCCGGCCGAGGTCTCGGCTGAATCACAGGGGGAACCTTTACTTTTGCAGGAGTTGGCCTCTCAGGAGTTAGGCCAGGCCGAGGGTGCTACTCAGGTATCTGTAGTTCCATCCTTACAAAAGGTTATTAGGCCTTCTACCTCAGTGGCTAAAGGCCATGCTAAGGCTAAACCTGGTCTTACTGGTACTGGCCATAGCCCTAGTTCTTCAGCTTCTGTTCCTAAAAAACATATGTTGAAAATGGCAGAGGATTTGATTACTTTGATCAGGGGATCTTTGTCCCCCCAGAGAAGAGGCCTAGGATGGAGACAGATTTAGAGGGAATGGAGCATTCTTCAGACTACTCTGAGTCCTCAGCTGAGGATATTCAGGATTACCCTCCCTATTCAGATTTGGATGCAGAGGATTCCTGTCCTTCTGCTTCTCCTCCAGAGGATTTTTCCTTTTCTGAAACTTTACATTCCATGAGGGAACATTTCAAGTGGGAAGGTCAGGATTTTTCAGATTCTCGAAAAAGGCTTAGGGAATTTTGTTTTACCACAACATAGGCCTTTGGCTATTCCCCTGTCTTAGATGTTGTTCAGGATGTTTTCTGAAGCTTCACTTAATCCTGATTCTTTACCCCCTGCCCCTGTCAAGCCAGACAGATATTACAGAGTTCCAGAAGCACATAAATATTTGTATAAGAGTCCTAGAGCTGACCCGCTAACTATTATTCAAGGGCGAAGGGTGTCAGGGCTTCTGTGGTTAAGAATCCAGTTCCTTTGGATAAAGATTCTAGAGCGTTGGATAGGTGGGAGAAAAAAGTGTACACCTCTTCTACGTTAGCTATGAGGGCTTTAAATTGCCAGTTTCATATGCTGAAGTATCAGAACTTTTTGTTAGGCCAATTGAAATCTAAGGTGGATGCTTTATCTGAGGGTATAGAGTGTAAGGAATTGCAGGAGCTGGTTCATGCTTCAGATCAAGTTGGAAAACATTCTTTGCAGTGTGGTTTCGATGCTCTTCAGGCTTCATCCAGGGTGGCTGCTACTGGTTCAGTTATTCGTAGACATGCCTGGCTTAAGGATCAAAATTTGTCAGAGCATGTTAAAGCTCGGATTTTGGATGCTCCTCTTCAATCTGAAGTTCTTTTGGTACTCCTGTGGAGTCAGTTTTGAAAAAGATGGAAGATAAAGCTAAGTCTATGCAGACGGTCAAGGATTTTTTGCAGGTGCAGCCCCCTAAGTTTAGCAGGAATTGGCCTGCTAGAGGATGGTCCTACCCTTCTTCGGATTTTCAGTCTAAGGGCAGGTCTAGACGTGATAGAGGCAGGGCTCACGCTCAGGGTTCTTTCAGACCTAGGACTTGGAGTTCTCCTGCACAGTCTTCTGGTGAGGGCAGGGGTCAGCCTTTTCGTAAACAGACCCAATGACCTGTATCTTCAGCTGCCAGATCCTTCTTTTCTGGCAGCTCCTCTAGGAGGAAAGTTGGCACTTTTCAAACAAAACTGGCATTTGGTCACCCAAGACAAATGGGTGTTGGAAATAATAAATCAAGGTTACAAGTTTTACTTTCACACTTTTCCTCCTTTCAAAGGCATGCCGGATGTGCCTCCTCAGCAAAGGCTGGAGGCTCAGGAGCAAATTTCTTTGCTTTTACAGATGGGAGCTATCCAGGTGGTACCTCCGTCAGAAGTAGGCCTAGGGTTTTATTCCGTCTATTCCTAGTGCCAAAGAAAGGAAACACTTGGAGGCCAATTCTGGATTTGTCCATTCTCAATACCTACCTAGACATTCCAAAGTTCAAGATGTTAACATTACAACAACTTCTGCCTATGCTAGGCAAAGATCACTGGATGGTAACCCTGGATCTCAAAGAGGCCTATCTTCACATTCCTATCAGGCCCAGCTGCAGGAGATTCCTGCGTTTTCGGGCTGGTACTTCTCATTATCAGTTCTCTGCATTGCCCTTTGGTTTATCTACTGCGCCCAGGGTGTTCACAAAGGTCCTGGCTCCTGTAATAGCTTTCTTCAGACAGAGGGGAATACAAATTTATCCTTATCTGGACGATTGCCTGATTCTTGCTCAAGACAAAGACAAGTTACTTCAACATCTGCAGTATGTAATGGCAGTTTTAAGGTGCCTAGGGTATTCTGTGAACGAAATAAAGTCCAGTCTAGTACCCTCTCAGGATATGTGCTTTCTGGGTGTGAGACTGAATACAGCTTCTCAGATGGCTTTTCTGACCCCGGACAAACAAAGAACTCTTCACCTATTCTTCCTCAACAGGTTTTAGATGTCATTTTGGAAGCCAGGCGGCCCAGTACTAGAAAAGTTTATGCTGATAAATGGAGGAGATTTTTTCTTTGGAGCACAGCAAAGGGCTTTGATGTTTCAGTACCTAATTTGAGTTTTACGCTACAGTACCTTACTGAATTACTAGACAAGGGTTTGTCATTTTCCTCTGTGAAGGTTCATGCTGCAGCCATTTCTGCTCACTATGATTGTGACCCTCCTTTATTTTCTCATCCTTTGTTTAAGCAATTTCTTAGAGGGGCAAAACATATAAGACCCCCACGTAGAGCTCCTACTCCTTCCTGGGATCTCAATTTTGTGTTTGAGAAGCTTACTTTACCTCCTTTCGAACCTGCAGCTACGTCTGAGCTGAAGTTTTTGTCTTGGAAAACTGCTTTTTTGTTGGCCATTACCTCTGCTAGGAGGGTCTCTGAATTGCAGGCACTCATGGCAGTTGAACCTTTTCTGGTATTCCATAAGGATAGGGTGTCTTTGCGTACTAACCCTACTTTTATGCCTAAAGTGATTTCTAATGTGGCCTTGAACCAGTCTATTCATTTGCCTACTTTTTATGCTGATCCCCAAAATAAGGGGGAAAAAGTCTTGCATTCTTTGGACATTCACAGGCAGCTACGTTATTATTTGAGCAGAACTAAAGAGTTCAGGCAGACTCAACAGTTATTTATTTCTTTGCTCTGGCTTCTCGAAGGAAAGCTGTTTCAAAGCAAACTATTTCTAAGTGGATTGGTCATTGTATTGCTTTTTGTTATTCTCATCATGGGAAGAATGTTCCTGCTGGGATCAGACCTCATTCCACTAGGGCTACTGCCACATCTACTGCCTTTTGGAGGGGGGTAGCTACTAAGGATATTTGGAAAGCAGCTACTTGGGGTTCAGTACACACTTTTACTAAGCATTACCATCTCCTCTTTATTCCAAGTCTAGGGCTGGGTTTGCCACTGCAGTTTTACAGGGCATGTTAGCAGCTCCTAATGCTTTTTAGTTTGCCAGCCTCCCTTTTCCTTTGCTTTGGGATTCTACCCACAGGTTATGACTGCAGCAATGTGAGACGAAGAACATAGTACAGTTTTGTACCTACCATAAATGTAGATGTTCGAGGATCCACATTGCTGCAGTCCTATTTTCCCTCCCTCCTTCCCCTCTATTGTTTGGGGTTGCTGTTTTTCCCTTTGGGATAATTGTTATTTTCTCGCTTGTGGTTGTTGGGTATTTACTATTTTGGTTCTGGCCTTTCGTTTTTAAGGCCTTCTGACATCTGGGGCAAGAAAGACTGAGGATATGGCGTCGGTCATGCGCTTAAGTACTACTACGTACTGACGTCAGCTCCGGGCGCCCATGACCGACGCCAGCCTAACTCTTTGGTATTCGGGCTGACCGAGGACAGCGGACTACCCACAGGTTATGACTGCAGCAATGTGGATCCTCGAACATCTACATTTATGCTATGCCCATGTCGTGAACCTGACTAAATGTATATCTCAAACCCTTCTAGTCCCATATCTCCTTAGTCCATGTTTCCCTATGCAGATCTTTAAAATCTCTCAACCCAAATTGTAAACGTGTGATTCTTGAACTAGTCTATATACTGTTAGTATATAAGCAATCACTGCTGTGTATAACCTGCTGTTTGTTCTTTTGTCTTATTTAACATCTATGAAATTTTTTTTTTTTTCTCATCTTGTAATTGTAACATGTACCCTCTTTTTATAACTTGTATTTTCAACTTGTATTAACCATTATGTTGGAGCTTTTCTCCTCGGGCCTCTGAAAAAGGATATGTATCCAGCTAGACCAGCCCGGTTAACAAATGTAAAATAAAATAAATAAAATAAATAATAAATAATGGTAGGTACAAAACTGTACTTTTCAGAGCTACAGGCACTCATGGCTGTGGAACCTTTTATCATTTTTTATCCAGACAGGGTCTCTCTGAGGACAAACCCAACATTTATGCCTAAGGTGGTGTCCACTGTGGCTCTCAACCGAACTGTTCACCTGCCAACCTTTTATCCAAATCCACAGAACAAGGGGAGAGAATTCTGCATTCTTTGGACGTACACAGACTGCTAAGATTCTACTTGGACAGAACTAAAGTTTTCAGAAAGGCAGAGCAATTACTAGTGACATATGCTGCAGGATCACAAGGAAAGGCCATCTCAAAGCAGACTTATTTCAAAGTGGATAGGCCTCTGCATTCGTTTCTGCTATGTACACCATGGCAAGCCAGTACCTAAGGGCATTAGGCCAAACTCAACCAGAGCTGCAGCCACTTCATCAGCCTTTCTCATGGGAGTACCTACCAAGGACATTTTAGAGGCTGCTACTTGGAGTTCAGTGCACACCTTTACAAAGCACTATCATCTGCCATTCTACTCTAAATCCAGGGCAGGCTTTGCCACTGCAGTTCTGCAGGGCCTCATAGCCGCTCCTAATGCTGTCTAACTCCAGCCTCCCAACCTTAGCTTTGGGACTGTACCCAAATGTAATGACTGCAACAGTGAAACACGAAGAACATAGTACAGTTGTGTACACTTACCATAAATGTAGATGTTCGAGTGTATTCACTGTTGCATTCCAGGTTACCCACCCACCATCCCCCTTTTCTTCTGATGGAACCTATCTTTCCTTCTCTGATTTGTACAACGTATGTGGTATATTTCCTTGTAGATGAAGGTAAATTTTATATTGGTGCATGTAATTATACATATATAAGTTTTGGCAACCCTTTTAGGGGGGCACCTGACATCTGGGGCAAGAAAAACTAAAGAAAATGGCGTCGGCTGCTTCTTTTATACCCCTGATGACCTGACGTCAGGGAAGGGGTGACAGCAGCCGACCCAGGACTTTGGAATTCAGGCCAACTGAGGGCAACCTGCCAGCAGGATTACCCAAATGTAATGACTGCAACAGTGAACACACTTGAACATCTACATTTATGGTAAGTGTACACAACTGTACTTTTCTGTGCCCTGTTTTAAAAAGTATTCTTTTAAACTGTAGTAAACCGTTTACTACAAATGTAGCAATCATTTGCTACATTTTATACCGTGCCAGCACCACATTGCTCATGTTTTAGTTAAAAAAAAAAATTTTTTTTTTTTAACTTTTAAGTCATTATCTTTTCAGATTCCAGTTCTGGGATTTGTGAGAAGGGAAGTCACTTTATGGAGACATCAGATATCCCTGAATCCAGGTCTCACCTCCTGCTAGAAAGCAATCAGTCACCACAGATGCCTCAGACCTTGCTTAGGGAGCAGTGTCAAGAGAGACAAAAGTGTAAGATATTTGGAACAACAGAGATAGACACAAGCATATAAATGCAAAAGATACTTGTCTATATCAAGGCATTCAACTCTCTTAATTGCCCTTGGTCCCCTGGACCACTTCAAGTTGTTAAGGACAATACCACAGTGATGTGGTACATAAGCAAGGGCGAACCAGGTCTTTGCAACTATGCAAACTAGCCCTATTAGCACAGGATATAGCTTTACAGTACAATCTCACTGCATATGCTTCCTACATTCCATCAGAGCAAAAATATGTGGCAGACAGTCTGAGCAGGACAAAAGGCAGACCACCATGAATGGAAACTAGATCCAGGATCTTCCATGATTTGATAATGGCTGTGGGGGGAGTTCCTCAAGTAGACTTATTTGCCTCCTCGCTGAACCATCAGTTGGCAAAATTCTGCTCCAGGACTCCATGCAAGAAGGCCTGGAAAACTGACACCTTTTCTTTTCCATGGACTGGAGTGTTCCTATATGCTAGTATCCAACCTTACCAGGCCACTTTAGAACATTGAGGAGGTGACCTGCAATATCATTGTGGTGACTCCCTGCTGGCCCACATTGTGGTGACTCATTTTTCACCAAGGCGACAGTGTTTCTCTCTATTGGAACTGACCAGTGGCATTTACCATGAGCTTCCTCACAGATTGAATCTACTCATAGGTTCATAGGTTGGTACTAGGCTATCAGCCCTAGGGCCTGTACAAGCCTAGCCATAACAATTCCCTGGCTATTTCTTCCCACATTATTTACTTTCCTGGACCCCTGTCTAGCAGGGCGACTGACGTGATTCCTGGGGTGAATTTCCTTTCTCCCATCCAATCGTCAAGGTTCCTCTTGAAGAGGTCCAAAGAGGCAATCTGCTTGACATGTATGGGCAATCTATTCCAGAGTCTGGGAGTCTCTGGGTCAGGAACCTATCCCTCCAGCATGTTTTGTTTATTGTGATGACAAGGTTTAGATCCCTGGAGCGTGTAGCTCTGAGGGATTGGGATTTCTTTAAGTGTAGCATGTCCAACAGCTCTGGGTTTGACATGGCCTTGTATGTTAAGCAGAGATCGCCTCTGAGTAGACAATATGCGACAGAGTATAGCTGGAGTTTTTTAAGGCGGTCAGCATAGGGCATCTGCTTTAGGCCTGTGATTCTTTTAGTGAGGTATTTCTGAGGCCTTTCCAGTTGTTGCAGATGTCTTGAGAGGTACATACCAAATGGGGCGTTGTATTCTATAATGGGTCTAATGAGGGATGAGTACAGTGGGACAATGACCTCCTTTTTTCTGGATGAAAAGCCCTTTGTGATGTGTGCCACACTCACACAAGGAAAAGGGGTGTTTGACACATCTCAATCTCTACAACTTCAACTGACTGTATAGATGATAGGGTCTTAATACCATTTAGACACTTGTTTACTGTCGATATGCAGTAGGTACTAATGGAGGCAAGAAAGCCTGCTACTAGTAAATGTTATGTTTTTCTTAGTGCCAACAACGTAACCAGCTCCCATTCTTGGCTACTGTTTCTCTGGTTTTGCAGTATTGTGGGTTTCTTTCTTGTGACCTGTCTAGCGTTCATTGGTCAACCATCTCAGCATGTGTGCCTATGGATCCCTCACTTTCAAGACATTCCCATGTCAAAATGCTTTTAAAGGGGTTTTGCATAAGAAACTTCCAAGAAAACCTGTGGCCCCTCTTTGGAATCTTAATTTTGTGTTTGAGATGGCAACACTTGCTCCATTTGAATCAGGTCATCTATCTGATTTGAGGTTCTTAACACGGAAACAGTTTTGCTGGTTGCTCTGACATCTGCACAAAGGGTTTGAGTTACAAGCTCTTATGGTGGGTCAACCTTATCTCAGTTTCTACAGAGATAGGGGTTTCTTGAGAACTAATCCTTTTTTACACCTAAAGTGGTATCCGAGTTTACTTTAAGTAAAGCTATCCATCTCTCTGTGTTCTTCCCTAAAGTGAGAGAGAAAGGATACTTCATACCTTGGGTGTCTACTGATAAGTTAGGTACTGTCTTGACAGACAGACCATAGTCTTTCAGAACTTTGATAGTTATTCATGTCTTGTGAAGGTAAGAAGAATGGATAACCTGTGTCAAAACAGACCATTTCCAAATGGTTGTCTCAGGCTTACCTTTTGTTATTCCACCACAACAGAACTCTTCCAGGCAGAGTTAAAGCTCACTCTACCAGGGTTTTTGCCTCATCTATGGCTTTTTGGAAAAGGTTGGGTTCTAGAAGTAGTATCTTGGTCCTCTGTGTGTACTTTTACAAAACATACATAAACTAGATTCCTTCTCAAAGTCTAAGACCAGCTTTGCTAGAACCATTCTCTAGGGTTCTTGGGTCCTTTTCCTTCTATCTCAGTTTTTGTAAGCTATATGAATCTGTTCATATAACTTAGGCTATTGCAACAGTGATCATAATGATGAATATAGTACAGTTATTTAAGTAGATTTACCATAACAGTAAATGCTGCAATAGCTTCTCCCTCCCTTTTTCCTGCTTAGATTTGTATTTCTTTTTGTACCATGGTGTGAACATGTATTTTTTTTAATTTCCTAGCAGTGTTCTTATTTTGATACATGTGCAGCTACTTCTCAGACGACATGGTGACTCTCGTTTTTCTGCTGATAGTCTTAAGACTGCTGTTGGAAATGCTTCTTTGGAGGTGTTTACATTCTTAGAAGACCGTTGAGCATTTAATGTATGACTTTTCAGGGGCATTTTTTTAAGGTGGTCCTTGGATGTATTAGTGTGTTAATGTGTCATCCTTCTCCCAGTGCTCCTCTTGAGCAGAGGAGAGATGCCTTGGGAATTGCTGAACTTTAGTGGCAATATTGGCCATTTTTGGAGGAGCTAACTCTTCCTGCAGAGGATTAGGGTTTTGAGTCAAGATGAAGGTTCCGAAACTTCAGCACCCTGAGTATTGTTCAGCATTACTTTTGTATTTTTGCAGCTTCAGATGTACCACCATCTTGTATGGGTTTTGAAGTTGCCTTTTCTGATGCTGGGTTTCTCCACACTTCCCTTTGGTGATTTATCTGTGATGATCTGTCCCATCCAACGATGTTCTTTTGCTAGGCAGATTTGATTTGATGGTGCTTTATACTCTGCTGCCAACAGAACCATCTTGAGGATGGATTGCTGTGCCTGCGCAGACATTCCTGCATTTCAGGCTAGGCAGTTACCTTGCTACATGTAGATTGTTTTGCACTGCATTATCCTTTTGCGTTTTCTAATCCTATACATTCTTCATTTGGAGTTCTCTGTAATGTTGGCAGCCATTTCTCATGTCCAGTACCTAGCTATCATTTTGTAGTCCTTCCAAAGGTTTTATTTATTTATTTTTTTGCTGGGAAGCTGCTAGTTGTACAGACTTTTTAAACTCTGCTTTAGGGACTATCTGTTACATATTTTATTCTGTGCCTTCACTGACATGTTTGTGTTTCTGGGAGTGTAGCTATCATGCTGAGGTCTGTTTTGTCTGGGATCCACAGTGTGCTTTTAAATTCCCTGATCCTGACACTTAGCTAGGGAGTCCGTCCTTCATAGGTAGGTACTATGCTATTGGCCCAAGGGCCTAAGTAAGCCTAGCCAACAAGGTTCCTTGACTTACGCCACCCGAGAAAGTTAATTTCTTGTGCCCCTGTTGAGCAGAGCCACAGAAGTGATCCGCGGGATGTATTTCCTATTTCCCATCCACTCATCAAGATTTTTCTTGAAGAGTGCTAATGAGGAACTTTGCTTGACATAGATGGGTAGCTTGTTCCAGAGTATAGGAAGTCTCTGTGACAGGAATCTATCCCTCCAACATATCCTGTTTATTGTGGTGACAAGGTTTAGGTCCCTAGAGAGTGTAGCTCGTGGATTGGGATTTCTTTAGGTGTAGCATATCCAACAGCTCTGGGTTTAACATAGCTTTATATGTTAGGCAGAGATCTCCTCGGAATAGGTGATATGCTTACAGAATAAAGCTGGAGTTTTTTGAGACTGTCAGTGTAGGACATCTGTTTGAGGCCAGTAATCCTCTTTGTGAGGTACTTCTGTGGCCTTTCCAGCTGCTGCAGATGTCTTGTGAGGTACATTCCAGAAGGGATGTTGTACTCTATAATGGGTCTAATGAGTGCCGAGTAGAGGGGAACAATGACCTCTTTTTTCTTGGATGAGAACCCTTTTGTGATGAGGTGTGCCACATAGAAGGATGTGCCGACTACTGTGGCAATGTGATTATCAAAGGAGACACTTCTGTCCACCTGGGTCCCAAGGTCTCTTATCATACATTCGGCATTAAGTAGACTGCCATTTATGTGGTAGTTCATGGGTACAGAGTTTTTACCAAAGGGGATGACAGTGCACTTTTTGGCATTGAGCTTGAGACCATGGCTCTGACACCAGGCATTTGTCTCAGTGAAGCCCTTCTGTAGGATGTCCGCATCATTTGGGGACTCTACTATGGCTCCTAGTTTGCAGTCATCTGCGAACTTAGTTAGCCAGAGGCCTTCTGTGTTAGCCTGTACTTCAGAGAAGTAGATGCCAAACAGGAGAGGTCCCGGGACTGAACCCTGTGGTACTCCACTTGTCACTGGTTTGAAGTCTGCAACCTTTACAGTGTGGGTTCTGTCAGTGAGCCAGTTGGCAACCCATCATGTGATGTAGGGATTTATACCTAGTTTAGTGAGTATAGCTATAACTCCAGAATGTGGGTTGTTGTCAAGATAGGCTGTGTGAACCACCCTACCCTCGTCTGCGGCTTTGGTGACAGTCTCATCAGGTTCAGAAGGTATGATCTGCCTTTCACAAACCCAAACTGGGTGGGGTCCAGAGTTTGGAGGTTACCAATGTCTTTGTTTACGAGTTCCATGATGATACGTTCCATGGCCTTGCAGACCAGGCCTCGTCGGGCTAATAGGGCGATAGTTCCCAGGATCAGTGGTGGCTCTCCCTTTGTGGAGTGGGATAACTGTTGATGTGCGCCGTTCAATGGGCAATACAGCCTGATGTGAGACTGTGATTGAACATGGTGCTTAGGTGGGGAGCCAGTTCATTCTGAAGTTCTTGTAAAACGCAGCCTGGAATGTTGTCCAGTCCCATGGATGCTGTGTTTTTGGTTTTAGAGAGTGCAGCTTTTACCGGCATAGATGTGATTACAGGGACTCTGCATTCTTCCTTTATAGATATGGGCCCTTTAGGGGGTGAGTGGAGGGGAAAATTAGCACTGAACCTAAATGCCAGGATGTTGGCAATATCTGTTGATTCTGTAATTTTGTGCCATTTTGCTGCAACTCAGAGCAGATCTGGGTGTTGCCATTGAGATTCTTGTCACAGCTATAGAATGCTTTGTACAAAGCAGCCAGATCTTACAGGTTATGAAGACTGAATCATCCAAGTTCACCTACTGTTAATGCAAGTACTTGGCTTTCATTCCACAGAGATCTTTCTCATACAGTCGAGAAGGATTTTGATGCTGGTATAGGACTTCCGCAGAGTCGTAGAGTATTTGGCAGTAATCCAAATGTTCCTTTAAATTACATATGAGGAATATCTAGTATTTCCCAGAGGCCTCCTGGAGTCAGCACACACATCCAGTTCAGTTGATGAGCAGAGCAGTTACTCAAGAATGCAAGTTTGTCCTCACCAGTCCCTAAAAAGAAGCCATCACTAATGACCAGTACTTTGAGCTTCATGGGAGGCCACATACAAGTACCATAATGGTCCAGGGCAGGTAAACACTTTCACAGAGAGAGCTTGTCTTCAACCTAAAGGAAATGCTGGAAGTTCTCATAACCAGGTGAACTTTTAAGAGGTTATGGAAGCAGGGGGTGTATTTGCTCACCATAAGAAATACCTCACTGATGAGATATATAGACAGGATGGATCTTTTTCATACCTCTTGTGTAGACAGCAATGACAAATTAGGTTTAGGCTTTGTAAGCAGGTGTGTAAAGCTCAGAGTAATGATGTACTTCATGCACTCAACAAAATCTTAAACAACCTGAGTAGTGCCTTTCATTGTCAGCTCTGACTCTTTTTCTGGAGAAAGTTCCATCTCCCGCCATCAGTGTTCCATGCCCCTTCCTATAGAAGGGTGCTTCATCAGATAGGACTTTTCACCCTTTTCCCCATCTACCAGCTGGTGTCCTTACCAGGGTCCTCCCCTTCTCCACCCTGGATCCAAACTTCTTCAGTTCAGATCCGGTCGTCAGAGCCCCCATCCTGTAGGTCCTTCTCCAAGCCTCCTTTGTTGACTCTGTCATCCTAGTTGATTGGGAGTTTAGGACCCACAGAGTTGGAACAGTTGATCAGTTGATGCGGTCCTTTTTACAGGCGTAGGTGCAATTAGGAGTTGTTACCTTTGTTTTGGGCCCTCCACCCGAAGTGTCAACTCTTTTACAATGCTTTACTCCCTCTGGGCCATTGGCCACAAAGTCTTCAAAGCCATTTGCCTTCCCTCCCTTAGGGTCAGAGCTGACAGATTGACCAGTTTCGACACTGACCCCTACTTTGGTTTCCTCAACTCCAGCCACATCTCAACCGAGTGGACCTCAGAGCTGGGATATCGAGGTAGGGGTGTCCAACTCAGGTTTGATCCCCGTTTTGGGGTTATGTCTCATGCTTGGGGCCTCTACCCTGAATAGTTTGGCTCTGGGCTTGACATCAGGGTGGGCTGGGGCAGCTGCTGGGTCCATTGCGTCTTTGGATCATAGCTTTGCAGGCTCAGATAGGCATGCATCAATTTCTGCCTTTGACATTTTGGAAAGGAGTGGTTAGGTTTAGCCGATGCCCCCCCCCCCTTCAGCATCTGCACATGTGGATGAGATTCAGCCTATTCTGGGACAACTCACCCAGGGTGGTCTACAGTGTGCCCTTCCTTTAGGACCCCCCTGGCCTTTGACATTTTCCCTCCAGATTCTCAAAGGTTTCATGCAAGAGGAAGCACTTTGACTTCTCAGAATCCCTCACCAAGGGTACCAACCTTGAGGAAGGGGATAAATCCCCCCATGAGGGTGGCTGTTTTGGCAGCCTTTTGGAGCTGCTTTGCCAGCATGGGGGATGGACCACTGAAGGTGAGTCTCCTGAGGAGTCATTTTTTTTTCTTGAAGCTTTCAGATGGGCCCATCCTTCCAGCTCCAGATGCTCTTATTGATGTGGTGTCCCTGTCCCGATGGGCATAGAAGGAGCCTGATGCGGTGGACACCGATCTCCAAGAAGGCAGACAAGTCCCCCCCCCCCCAAGAAGTGGCAACACTGGAGTAAGGGTCCAGCTGTGTATGCTTTCGTGGTAGCAACCACTAAAAGGATATCTTGGTAGAGAGTTCCTTGGTTCACCCCTGACTAGGGAATCCCTGGCATTGGACCACCTAGGGAAGCAGTTTTACTCCTCAGCCACTTTTGCAGTGAGGGCTTTGAATTATCTAGCTCACTGGATCAGATTTCAGTGTGACATTGTGTCAGAAGTTTCAAGGATAATTAAGGCTCAGAAAACTTTGGAGACTCGTATGTCCACTTTGCAGTCCATTGCCAACATGTTTTCTGTCTAATGTGGCTGAAGGCATGTCTCTAGCCACTGGTGTTAGCATTGCCATACGTCACTATGCTTGAATGAGGCTGTTTAACTCCGTGGATTACTTCAGGACATCTTTTAACACTCCTTTCAATGGCTTCTTTACTCTCTTTTTGGGCCCAAGGTTAAGGGAACATTAACCAGAAGTGAGCAGGGAGGGAAGACTGTCTGCTGTGGTAATATATATTTGCTACTACTCAGTAGACCTTCTCACTTCTAGGAGGAGAGAATGTCTTTTTTAAGAAAGCAGTAGTTCCAGGAAGCTGCTTTAACCAAGATGGAATCCGTCCACACAGCATAGGTGGTCAACAAAATCAGGGGTTTTGCAGATGCTTTTATGGGAGGCTCTTTCAGCAACCCTGATGGGTTACCCAACTGTCCATCTCTGGCGGCAGTCAGGACTTACTTGGCTGTGCACCCAAAAGCTTGTGAGGTCATCATCTGGGACACACATGGTGTTGAGCATTGTATCCAGAGGCTGTACAATTCCATCTTTAGATATTCCAAATTGAAATCCAAAATATCTCCTAGACATGCTGCCCCCATCAGAGAAAAGATGCAGCCATCAAAATCCAAAAGTTGTTAGAATATTGAGCTATCCAGAAGGACCAATATGGATCTGGGGTCTAGTCAAGATTATTTTTGTTCCAAAGAAGAACAAGGACCTCAGACTGATTTTGGATTTGAGCAGTTTGAACTGCTTCATTAAACAGACCAGATTCTGGGTGGTCATGGTGCAGTCCATTCTTCCTTTCTTGAGGAAGGTCGACTGGATGTGCTTGATTGACCTCAAAAACGCCAACCATCATATAAAGATTGTGAGGCATTCCACAAGGCTTCTATGCTTCTGGCTGGGAGCTAGTCATCATCAGTTCCAAATGCTGCCCTTTGGTCTCACCACAGCCCCTCCCAGGTGTTCACCAAGTGTATGCCACTTGTGGCAGCCTGTCTAAGGCTGCAGGCATTTCAGGTCTTTCCTTAACTGGACAATTGACTCTTGACCACCTCCATGAGGACATCATTGATCAGAGCCAGGAACACCTTACTTCAGCTATGCAGCTTCTTGGGAATCACAGTGTATGAGAAATCCAGTCTTGTTCCTTTGCAGTTGATAGAATTTATAAGTTACCACTTGGACACAGTTTCTCAGATTGCAAGGCTGCCAGTTTCCTGAGTGTCTTCCCTGTGGGATCTTGCTGTTTCTTTGCACTTGTGCTCAGAACCTCCGGTTCCTCTTGTTCTCATGCTCTTGTGATGCACAGTGGCTGCCATTTGCTTGGGTCTCCTTGCAAAGTGTTACTTGAGAGTCGTGCAGGGTACTTTGGCGGTGCAGTGGTCTTATTTGCCACACCCGATGGCGTTCCCAGTTGTATTGACAGAGGTTTGTCGGAATCAAATCAAGTGGTGGCTGGAGTCTCCCTTGGTGTCCACTGGGAGATCATTCATTCTCACCCTTCCTCTGGACACAGTCACCACGGATGCCTGTCTTCTAGGGTGGGGGATGGAAGCATTTCGAAGGGAGGACCATCCAAGGGACCTGATCTGATACAGAGGCCAGTCTTCACGTCAGTGTCTTGGAAATGAAGACAGTCCTCCTTGCATTGCAGGCTTTTTAGGACGTTCCCCCCCAAGGGTGTGATTTCAGTTCAGACAGACACTGTGTATGTGGTATGGTACCTGAACAGATGGGGGGAACAAGTTTTTATCCTCTTTGTTGAGAGCTAATGAGAGTTTGGCAGTGGGCAGTTTTGTCTCAAGCGGTTTCTAGTCACAGTGTACATTCTGGGGAATTGCAACATATTAGCAGGCAATCTGAGCAGAAACATTCTTATTCTGCATGAGTGGTCCCTGAATCCAAGAGTGTCTGCTCAGATTTTTCAGTGCTGGGACACGCCATGTTATGATCAATTCACATCCTCTTCCAACACCAAGTGCAGCAGCTATTATGCTTTAGTCCCTCCTCAGGATCAGTCACCTAGGGATGCTGTTTTTTATAATTAGCACCGGGTCTCCTTCAAACACACACACACACACACACACACACACACACACACCCGACTCCACTGATGATTGAGTTCCTTCAGAAGACAGCCATTACAGGGTGGCTGTAATCCTCATTGCTTTTTTTTTTGGCCTCATCAGGTGTGGTTCACCTTCCTTTGGCCTCTTCTGAAGTACCCTTCTTGAGTCTTGAATCCCATTCTGGATCTAATTTCTCACCCAACAGACGTGGACGCACCCAAACTTCAGACCATAAAGTTGACAGCATGGTGTCTCCAATTTCTTTGACCTGAAATCTCAAGCTTTACAGCATAGTGGTGCATATTTTGACTTCTTATCAGAAGCTTTGTGCAGGTAAGTTTATACTACTAAGTGGGAACATTTTGCTTATTGGGCTTACTGGTAAGGGGTTGGATAATGTTTTGGCCCCCACAGAGGTTGTTTTTGTTTTCATGGCAGATTTGTTCCACACCGACTCTAGATATTCTACTGTTAAGGTGCAGTTGGCAGCCATTTCCACTTTCAACATTGGTAGAGATAATATGCCTTTAGCGGTTCTCAAAATTTCCAAGACTTTCCTATAGGGTACCTTTTTATTACGTCCTCCAGTCTGGGACCCTGTCCCTTTGTGGGATTTGCCTTTCCTGCTTCAGGTGCTGACTGCGACTCCTTTTGAATCTTCTACCAAAATTGACTTGAAGTTATCATCTTGGAAAACTGTATTCTTGGTGGCAGTTAATTCCGCCAAACAGGTGCCAGAGTTGGTAGCCCTTTTGTCAGTACCTCCATACTTGTTTTTTCTTTAAGACAGGATTTCCATTTGCACAGACCCCCTCTTTTTTTTTTTCCTTAAGTGGCTATGGATAACAATTTGAACCACTCCATTCACTTACCTACGTTTTTCCCTGAGTTTTCCAACAAGGGGGAATACTTCTTGCACTGCCATGATGATCATAAAGAATTGAGGTTTTGTATGGATAAAACAATCTTTTGGGTAATCTAAACAAATTTGTTTCATTTACAAAAGCCTGGTTGAGCATGCCAGTTTCTATGGTTACTCTTTCCAGGTGGCTGTCTGATTGTATTTCAAAGCTATGGTTACTTCTACAGCTTTTTTATCCAGAGCTGGTTTGGATGAGATTTGTGCGGCTGCTACCTGAGTGGGTCCTTAACACCTTTGTGTCTCCCTGCAAATTGGATGTTCAGTTGAGGTCCAGAGCTCATAGCTTCATAGGTTTGTAGATTAGTACTAGACTTAGTGCCCTTGTGGGACATTTTAAGCCTAGCCGATTGCCCCATGTGAGAATCAAACCCTGCACCTTGTGTCTATAAGGTAAACACCTTAACCATTATGCCAACCTCCCACCCGTTACTTCCTCTGTATTGTGCAGTTTTTTTTCCTTGAGACCATCCTAATGTTTTACATGGCTGGGGACTCTGTCCCACAGGTTGCATCCAGACTGAAAAGTCATCATTGGGTACAAAAGTTATGTACTTACCGTAATGATAGGTCTATCTGGTTCAGCCTTTCCTCTCTCCAACCCCCACCTTTTTCGTGAGCCTCTTAACCATTGGAATGACTGAAGGAGATGTTTCTTCACTTCTGTGTTGGGTCGTTAGTGTCTTTTGCCCATGGAGTCTGAGCATTGTCATTTTGGAGTACTGTGGAGCAAACTTGATCCGAGGCAGTCCTGAGGATTTGAGGGATTGTAGGTAGAGGGGGCAGAGCTCGACAGGCTGAAGTCTATGCAATGTGGCTGGTCTAGTCTCAAATCTGAGTCAGATCCAATAAATCCACAGGTTGAACCAAATGGAAAGAGAGAACACTGATCTATCATTATGTTAAGTATAACTTGCATTTTTCCATGTAGCCCATCCAAACACCCTCTAGCGAACATCTTACTTGTCCAGCAGTTGAAGTAGGAAGCCCTTTTCCTTAGGTCATCAAGGAAAGGACTGTTATATTGCTCTGAGATCACAGTTTTCTAGAGAAATTGAGTTTGGACCATTTTGAGCTGGCAGCATCAGTCCCATGTAGTATTTATCTTAAAAGAGGATTTTTTTTAGTAGCCAGAAGAAAATTGTAACTGGTTTAGCATGTATTAGTAAGTTTGAGCAGGGTGGAATGAATGCACAACCTTACTGATGTTTACTAAGCATCTTCCTAAACAGGACTTTGTCCTTAACTCCAGCCCTACAACTTAGAAAAATCCTTTCCTTAACAGTGTCACTAAAAAAAGACACTCTTACACAATCACATACATCAGCACACATGCCCAACACTAAATCTGTCCCCTATCCTAGTACTTACTCTAACCCTGAATCGATCATGCACTCCAGAAAATTAACACACATCTGTTCCTTGCCTAGTCCTTACACTAACTGTAACCCTAACCAACAAGTATGCGCACACACTCACCCAATCACCCAAATACATTCAGACATCATGCATTCAATGAGTAAACTCCCAAGGACACTAGTAAATGGCTACTCGACTCAATGATTTATAAACATACACACACATACACCTTGTGTGTGTGTGTGTGTGTGTGTGTGTGTGTGTGTGTGTGTGTGTGTGTGTGTGTGTGTGTGTGTGTGTAAAACATAGGGATGTACGTGTATGTAAACAAATGCGAAATGCATGGATGGATCCAGATATGATGCATGAAATATGTTGTACTGTAAGATTATGTTGAGTTTTTGTGATGGGTAGTGAAGCAATGAATCATAAACTGAGTTCTCTAATCTCACAGTACAGGACAGGAGAACTCCACTTACAATTATTGTCTGTCTGTGACTTTTTGTGGCCCCATTCAGTTTAGCAGGCTACATTAATCCCCCTACGTTGGTTTAGGTAGATTACATAGATTTGTTGTGAGTGATCATTGCTATCAGTAGATTTCTCCTGTAGCTTCTGAAGTAAATGTTAATGTTGCTTAAATCATCAGACTATTCTCTGGTTTATTTTGGTTTAATGTTGCCTAGTCTTTCTCCCCCTGATCTTGAACTGAGAGTAGTTTGAAACTTCAGCTATGTTATTTGTGATCTTTTTCAAGTGCACTTCCTCAGTTCTGTTGCTGGCTGATTCAGTGGACTCCCTAGTTGAGAATTATAACAAATCTGTCTCAGATTTTGTACTCTGTGGCCCCAGGTTCTGCCTGCCCTGTTCCCACCAAAAGGAGAAATCATTGGTTTGGTGCTTTACTTCATTACATGCATAGAACTGGATGTAGGTTGGATAGTCACTGGTAAAGAAAGGGCTGGTAGAGTGACAAGATGGAGCTAGGGAGATCCCTTCACCAGCTGATTGACCAACAGTGCTTTTCTGTGAGGTGGAGTGACTGCAACCTGGCCTGTTTTTCAGATGGAAGACCTTCATCAGACTTGGAATGTGAGTCTGTTCAAGTTCTCACTGATGAGATTGCCTCCTTTAAGTCTGCCTTTCCTTTGGCTAACTCTAAAGATGGCACAGTATGTCCTGACATCCCATTATCTACATTGTGGTTGCTGTTCAATATTCTCAGTTTTGATGAGTTCAGTGACCATGAATAACAGCATGAACGTTGATCCTTTTCCTAACAAGCTGGTCACAGCCAGTTTTGATGTACTGGGTCCTGTGACTTATCAGAGGTACGTTTTTTTTCCTTCAGCATTAAAAGAGGCATTGGTTATCCCAACTCTCAAGAAACCATCAAAAGACCCAAGTAGATGAAATAGAGAAGATCATTGAGAAACTTGTTTATAAGCAGCTGGATTTCTTTTGAAGTTAGTGGACTCGTATATCCTTTCCAGTCAAGGCTTTGTACTCTCATAATACTGAAGCAGATCTCATAAGAGTTGACTATCTCCTGATGGTATGAAACCAGCAGCACTATATAGTGTTGGTACTCCTTGGGTGTCTGTGCAGCATTTGACACTGTAAACCAAGGTATCATAATAAAATTACTTTGATCCTCTCTGGGATTTCTGCTGTGGTCATGGACTGGTTTACCAATTACTTGTCTAACATTACACAGAGTCTGCTTTGGACTCCATTCTTCATCTAATTACAAATTTTGATTGATCAGCGCAATGCCTAGTACCTGAGACTTCCTAATACTGGACAATAACCAGATTACAGTTGCTGCAAAATTCTACTTTCTAGTACATCATGTTACCAGCATGTTATACCTGATGTTCTTCGTGTTTCACTGTTGCAGTCATTACATTTGGGTTATCTGCTTGCAGTAGCCCTCATTCGGCCTGATTAACAAAGTCTTGGGTCCTGTGTCGGTTGCTGTCTCTTCTTCTGTGACGTCAAGTCGTCAGGGGTATAAAACATGCAGCTTACGCCATTACATCTGTCCTCCTTGCCGTGCGGTGCCCGAAGCAGAAGCAGCTCGCAAGTGCCAGTCGGCCGACTCCTGAAATTTTCGTTTTTGAGTTTCAGAACCAAAGTCTTCCAACTAAAGCTAAGTACCCCATTGGGGAAACTTTTCTTGCTCCTTACCGATGTCAGTAAAAGTTAATAATTGCACCTAAACAGCAGAGGTCTCCAAAGCAGACACCCAAACAACTGCTACCTCAAGACACCCCACAAGCAACACATAAACCACAAAAGCAGTGTGCAAAGCAGTCACAGCCCTTAAAGCCAAATACAACACCAAACATACTTGTCATAGGTGACTCCATAGTCAGACACACTGACGTCCCACTCACCAGGCTGAACAAGGAGAGGGTCACAGTAAGCTGCCTACCGGGCGCTAGAATCCGCCACATAACACAAGCACTCGGGTCACTCCACGGCAAGTACAAATATGACACAGTCATTGTCCATGCTGGTGTGAACGACCTGAGACGTACCTCCCTGGACTACATGAAAAGAGACATAGAGGAGCTCTCTGATTATGTAGCCCAGGCAGGTATGACCCTAACCCTGAGCAGTATCCTTCCCTCACCAAGAATGATGCCACAATATAGAGACAAGATGATCAGCTTTAACAATTGGCTTAATGTCTGGTGTCATTCAAAGGGGATCCAGTGTCTGTCTGCCTGGGATGACATGCTTGACAAGCCACGCTGCTTCGCAAGGGACGGCTTGCACCTGTCACGCCTGGGATTCCGGATATTGGCTAAGGCTCTTCCCACCGCTATAGTGCCTTTTTAGGCAAGGCTCAAATTCTAAACCTACCACCCTAGAAAACAAAATGGGAAGAAACTGAGGGTAATGCTGCTCAATGCCAGAAGTCTAAATCTCAAAATCCACGCACTCGAGGCCCTTCTCAGTATGGAGAACATCGATGTCTGTGCTGTAACTGAAACCTGGTTCAAGGCTCCTGAGAGCACCCTGGCACTATTAGGTTTTACCTCATATCATGCATTCCGCCCCAAAACCCGGACCACACCACAAAAGGAGGGTGTATCCATATTCATAAAGGATACCCACACCTCCAGGTTGGTGGCAACGCACAAAGCTTGAAACCATCCAGGTGCAACTAACCATAGGCAAAACTGCTCTACAAATTGTAGCATGCTACAGGCCACCCTCTCAAACTCAGGAACACCACACAGCCTTCCTGAAGACACTGGAGGGTATAAATGTATCTCCAAACACCATCATATTGGGTGACTTCAACTACCCGAATATAGACTGGGAACATTACTCAAGCCCTAACTTTCTAGCCCAACGGTTCCTGGAGTTCATAAATTCAAATGCCATGGAACAGCTAGTCACTGTTCCCACGAGAGGAGAAAATATACTAGATCTCATTATCACAAACATGGGGACAAAATGCTCCACACCGAAGTATATCCCTCATTGGTGAGATCTGATCATAAACTAATCTCACTGGAAATCCACATCCCGCCCCCACCCCAAACAAAAAAGACCACAGTGAAGAACTTCTCTAAAGCAAACTTCACACTACTCAAGACTGGTGTGGTATCCTTCAAGGCCCCTGAGACAGTAGAAACCACAACCCAAGCTGCGGAAGCCCTTACAAATGCCTTCTATGAACACCTCCAGGACTGCATGGATCAGGCAATCCCAAATAAAACCAAGACTCTTTCCACAAAGGGCAAACGTCCAGTCTGGTGGACCCCAGCCATTAACAAACTTTACAATAAGAGGAGAAAGCTATTACATGATAGAACAAAATCCATAAAAGGGAAGTCACCCCTGATCATTATTAGTAAAAAATACGAGCACTCATAAAATCAACTAAGGCCAATTTTGAGAGAAAAATTGCCATGGATTCAAAGGACAATCATAAGGCCTTTTTCAGCTATGTTAGGAACCTGGGTGGAAACTCCCAGATATGCTCAGAATTAGTCCAAAATGATACAAAAATCACTGAACCCACAGACATTGCCAACATACTGGCAGACAGGTTCAGTGCAAACTTCACCCCTCTATCCCCCCCTAAAGGAGCGATAACTATCCCAGCAGAGTGTAGCCTCCCAGACATCTCAAATGCGCAGGTGAAAGCTGCTCTCTCTAAAGCTAAAACACAGCATCAATGGGACCGGATGGTGTCCCCAGCTGTGTGCTACACGAGCTAAATGAGGAATTAAACCCGCACATAAGGCAGCTGTTTAATCTCAGCCTTACCACAGGATACGTGCCCAAGGAGTGGCGACGGCAACTGTGGTCCCACTCCACAAAGGTGGTGCCTCACGGACCCTGGTAATTACCGCCCCATAAGCTTAACAAGTCTAGTCTACAAAGCTATGGAGAGGATCATAATGGAGCTCATAAACAAAGATATAGGGACTTGCAGACATTGGACCCGACCCAGTTTGGCTTTGTCAAGGGAAGATCATGCCTTTTGAACTTGGTCGACTTCTTCAAACAGTCACCAAGGCTATTGATGAGGGAAAGGCAGTCCATACAGCCTACCTTGACCTTGCAAAGGCTTTCGACACAATACCCCACTCGGTATTGTAGAAAAACTTACCAGCTTAAATGTAAACCCATATGTCACAAGATGGGTTGCAAACTGGCTTAAGGACAGAACCCACAGGGTTAGAGTTGCTGGCGCTATGTCAGACTCCAAGCCGGTCACAAGTGGTGTCCCACAGGGCTCGGTCCTTGACCCCTATTGTTCAGCATCTACTTCTCAGAAGTACAGGCCAACATGGGAGGTCTTTGGCTGACAAAGTTTGCAGACGACTGCAAACTGGGCCATAGTGGAAAGTGCATCAGACACGGATATCCTTCAGAAGGGACTCACGGAAACAGATAGCTGGTGCCAGAGCCATGGCCTGAAGTTAAACGCCAAAAATGTATAGTCATACCCTTTGGGAAAAACAAGGTAACCCCAAGCTACCATATAGGTGGCAATCCACTAAGCACAGAAGAGGTTATCAGGGACTTGGGGACCCAGGTTGACAGTGGCCTTTCTTTTGACACTCACGTTGCTAAAGTGGTTAGAAAGACCTTCTACATTGCCCACCTGATCATGAAGGGATTCACATCCAGATCTAGTGAGGTCATTGTTCCCCTGTACTCTTCACTTATCAGACCAATGATCGAGTACAATGCCCCATTCGGGATGTATCTCGCCCGACATCTGCAGCAATTGGAGAGACCCCAAAAGTTTCTCACCAAAAGGATAAAGGGACTCCAAAATCTGTCATATGCTGCCAGACTGAAGAAACTCCTCTCTATTCAGTCGCATACCGTCTGCTCAGAGGTGACATGTGCCTGACATACAAGGCCATGTCCAACCCGGAATTAATGGACATGCTCCACCTCAAAAAATCCAAATCCACCAAAACCACTAGAGCAAGCGACTTAAACCTTAGCACGGATATAAATAGGACATGCTGGAGGGATAGATTTATCACTCAGAGACTCCCTATGCTGTGGAATAGAGTCCCGGTCCATGTGAGGCAGAGCACCTCGCTGGCTCTGTTCAAGAGAAATCTTGACCTGTGGATGGGAGATCGTAGGTTTACCCCGGGAATCATCTCTGTGTCACTGCTGGACAGAGGCACAACAAACTAATGGGTACAGTATTTTTTCATATAAGGGGTGGCGTAAGCCACAAATATTTGGAAAATAAAAAAATTTAACAGGGACAGTAATGACTATGATAGGGGACATCCATTTCAAGTGCAACGATCTGTGAGGTTTCAAGATAACATATCCACTATGGATAGGGGCAGGTCCAGAAAAAGGCCTAGATCTATATTAAAGAACAGAGATCACTTTCAAACCAGTACCTCAGGGGAGGAGTCATCTACTACCGACGGTGAATATGTTAACACTGTCAATTCCCCACTTAAAAAGAAAACTAACATCCATTACCCTTTAGACATGGTAGGAAATCCAGAGGGGGGAGGAAACATAGAAACAAACATATCTACAGATTCCATGACAGGGCTAATTCAGGCACTACTCAAGTAGATACCCAAGGTTTTCAAAATGTGTTGAATTTATCGGATCATGTATTAACATCAGAACAAAAACAAGTACTTAATAAAGGGTTAAATTTTGTTCCTAGCTTTTTTTGTGATGAATACCAAACTGCACTAGATGTTATTGATTTTTGTCGTAGACTCAACCTTAAATTGTTTTTTTCAGAACAGGATAGTTCCAATGCTCAAAGATCTACTGACTTCACCTTCCACAAATCAACATTTCAGCCACCAATGAACAAAAATGTAGCAATATTTCAACAAGCGGTGTTAAAGGATCTACACTTTCCCCTTTTTGAGGTTGCCATTGGTAGGGACAATATTAGTTCCACCGAGAGAGTGGCTTTATCAGAACTTAGGAACAATCATAATATAGCAATTGTTCAAGCTGATAAGGGGGGTGCAGTGGTGATCTTAAATATGGACTTCTATATAAATGAGGGTTTACGACAACTATCTGACAAACAATGCTACATGAAAATGGATATTGATCCAACTATGACATTTAAAAAAGAGATAGATATCTTTTTACAAACTGCATTAGAGGAGGGTATTCTCACAAACAAAACGGTTCAACATCTACAGGTTAAGGAACCGGCTAAACAAATCCTTTATTTACTACCTAAAATACACAAATCCCTGACACATCCACCAGGTAGGCCTATAGTTTCTGGTCATGGTTCTCTTACAGAACCCCTGTCTGCTTTTCTAACCCAATTTCTGAAACCACTGTTGTCCTTGGTTAGAGCAAGAATTCAAGACACTCATTTTTACAAATTATTGATGATTGCCAACTGGAACCCCATTGGATTATGTGCACTCTGGACGTTAAATCCCTCTACACTAGCATCCCACATTGGGCAGGGCTTCAGGCTGTGGAATATTGGCTTGCTAAGTCAGAATTATATTCTCCGGGTTTCAACACTCTACTTATCTGTCTCACAGAACATGTATTAAACAAAAATGTGTTCTATTTCCAGGGTGATTGCTATTGGCAACTACAAAGACGCCATGGGGGCATCCTTTGCCCCAATTTATGCAGATCTTTTCATGGCCTACCTTGAAGAATGCCTGATTTACAACCCCTTACACAATCTATACCTTGTGGAAATAGACATATGGAGAAGATATTTAGATGATTGTTGGATGGTGTATGCAGATTAACTATTTACAGGAATTTTTGGAACATCTGAATAATAACATCTGGGGTATTGAATTTTCAATCACATTTCATAGGGATGTTATCACTTTTTGGATGTTGTATATCGTAATATTGATAACACACTTAACACCAAAATTTTTCAAAATACCCTCAGTTTAATACCCTGTTACATGCACATAGCATGCACCCACTTCACACCATCCGAACATCCCAAATCTCAATATCTTAGAATTGAGAATTAATTCATGCTTACATGATTACACTATAGCCAAAACTGATTTACTCACCAGATTTTTGGACCGGGTTATAGTATTTCTGATATAGATCTAGCTAGGCTATATTCAGATAATCAAGATAGAAAGACACTGTTGGAATATAGGGATAAAACTCATAACATTAATCATTCTAAGGTGAGACTAATCACTACATTGGGTAAAATCATCAGACAGTCAGACAAGCCATAAACCAGAATTGGAACATCTTATTAGCTAATGACTTATTGAGGGGGATATTAGATCAACAATGTTCATTTTCATTCAGACGTGGCAAAACATTAGGCACTCTATTTTCTCATTACAAACACAGAGAAAGTGGGCAGCCAAATTTAAACAACTTACCCTATTGGGGATGAATTATTGGGAACTTTCAGGTGTGGACATTGCTTCTTGTGTCTATGTCAACCAGCTCAAACAATTCTGAGCTCTAATACTAGTAAAGTATATGACATTAGGATATTTGGCAACTGTTCCACTAGCTGGGTTATCTATTTGGCCACATGCCAATGTAAATCATTCTATGTTGGCAAAACTTCACGATCATTACGTATCAGAATTGGGGAACATCGTAGTGATATACGGAATCACAAAGCATCTAATGCCCTCTATTTACATACAGTCCAACATCCCAGTGCTAAGTTTATGTTTACAATCATTGATAAAATTACAGGCAATAGGCAAAACCAAACAGGATGGCAAGGTATTTTGAGTCACAAGGAAAAATACTGGATTACACATCTAGGAGCTCTTTTTCCCCCAGGTCTCAATGACCATTTATAAATTACTTTATTATTTGGAATATTTTTATTTTCATTATTTTTTATACATACATTTCATATATATATTTTTTTCCTTTGTTATCCAAGACTAAATTTTTACATATTATTATATGTAACTGTTTGGTTATTGATATTATAGCTGATTATTTAAATTACATTTATTACACTTTATTTTATGTGGATTTATATGTATTTTCCCTTTTGAGCTATGTTATGTTGCTTTAAATCCTATTTGAGAGCCTGATGCAAATGTTCATACTGTCATTGGTTTACTCACTTATTTAAACTGACGTTGACCATGTACTTTTGAATGTTTTTTTCACTCACTGATGAAGGCTGGTGCCGAAACTAGTATGAGTTCTTGATTTGGACATGTTTTGTCCTTTTTGTGCCTCTGAATAAATGGTGATACCATCTTGCTGGCTTTTGGTGTTTTCTACAAGGTTGGTTGGCCGTGCAGCCGTACGTGCGAGGGTTGGTGTTTTGCTCTAGGCTTATAAATGCCTTGGGGCAGATAGCCTAGTATAAACCTATGAACCTATTTCTTGTGAAAAGCAAATACCTCCCAAAGATTTTCATTCGTACTGTATTCCTTGCCTAGGCCCTGACCACGACGTACCTTGCTGTCGGTTTTTGTGCTTTATTTAATCAACACACTATCCGTCATCTGTATATTTTCGCCTCTAAATATGTCGGTTCAATTATCCAGAAATGTCATCGGTTAGCCATCCGACTACCGGTATTCCGAAAAACGCAAAGATAAAGGCAGAGACAGGCCACCTAGGTCCAAAGCTGCCAACGAGGCTTCTCCTAAGTCAGTCGCCAGTTCGCCGGTACTCAGTGAAGCACTTTTGCAGCCTGATACCCACTACTTCTGATTCACAGGCCTCTACTGAGACCCATTCGTATGCTGCACGATGCTTTAGCTGTGGAACCTGTGGATGTCTCTACCTTGGATGGGTCCGGAGCCGCTGTGCAGGCACAGGCTCCTGAGGGTGTATTCAGGCCTATGGACTTGCATATTAAACCGACGCCTTCTTCTTCTTTAAGGCCTAAACCTCGCACCATGCCTAAGAAACTGACGCTCAGGCCTCTATGCCTAAAAACAAATGATCTTATAACTCTAATCAGAGGAAGCCAACCACCCCCTTCTAAGAGACCTAGGACTGAATTTGTATATGAATCTTCTGACCAGGATTCTGATTTTTCTGATTCTTCTGATGATCTCGATTTACCCTTATCTACTTATGAGGATTCTGATGCAGAGGACTATATTCCCTCTGCTTCTCCTCTGGAGGATTTTTCTTTTAGTGAAACCTTGCACACTTTAAGGGAGCATTTCCACTGGGAAAGCCAGGATTGCTCTGATTCAAAAAAGAGGCTTGGGGATTTCTTACTCCTGCCTCAGCATAGGCCTTTAGCTATACCTCCTGTACTAGACATTGTTGATGATGCCTTTTCGAAATCTAGTTTGGCCCCTGATTCCTTGCCTCTTGCTCCCAGAAAACCTGATAGATATTACAGGGTTTCTGATTCTCACAAGTTCCTTTTTAAAAATCCTCTTGCAGGTCCAGAGACTATTTCACAGGGACCCAAGGGCATTAAGGCTTCTACTGCTAAAAATCCTACCCCATCTGATAGAGACTCCAGAGTCTTCGATAGATGGGGTAAGAAGGTTTGCACTTCTGCAACCTTGGCCATTAGGGCCTTAAACTGTCAGTTTCATATGTTAAAGTACCAACAACATTTTACTGGATTGCTTAAACAGAAAATGATGTTGATTCATGACCATGCTGAAAATAAAGAATTACAGGATTTAATGCATTCTGCTGAACAGGTTGGAAAACATACTTTGCAATGTAGATTTGATTCATTAGAGGCCTCTTGCAGGAAGGCATGCTTGGCTTAAGGAGCAATCTTTGCCTGATCATGTTGAAGCTAAACCGTTGGATGCTCCCTTAAATCAGGACTGCCTGTTTGGCAACAAAGTGGAGGAAGTTCTTAAAAAGATGGAAGATAAAGCTAAATCTATGCAAACTGGTAAAGATTTCTTACAGGTTCAGCCTCCAGCCTCCAAGATTTAGTAGGCATTGTCCATCTAAGAATTGGTCCTTTCCGGCCCCATCCAGGTCTTCTCAATCCAAACCCAGACAGCAGAAACCCCAGGTTTCAGTCCCAGGTATGCACAAGACTAAACAGTAGGGGGTTTCCGCATCCAAATCTGGGAGTTGTAAGACTCCCCCTATGGAAAACTGTTTCAATGACTTACTTTTAAAACTTCCAAGCGCTTCTCAACTGAATGCTCCTTTAGGCAGAAAGATTGGTCTGCAGGACAAAAACTGGGAACTCATTACCCAGGACAAATGGGTTTTAGATATAGTGTCCCAAGGATACAGATTTCACTTCCACACATTACCAACGCCAAGCGGGTGGCCAGATCTACCCCCAAATCAGTGGGCAGAGGCCTAAAAGCAAGTACTTTCCCTCTTAAACATGGGGCCTATTCAGTTGGTACCAGAAGGGGAAAAGGGACAAGGCTTCTGTTCGAGACTTTTCCTTGTACCCAGAAAAGACAATTCATGGTGTCCTATCCTGAACCTTTCTACTCTCAATACCTATTTAGTGATTCCAAAATTCAAGATGCTGACTCTTCACCAGTTGCTTCCTATGCTAAGCAAGGATGCCTGGTTGGCAACACTAGATTTAAAAGAAGCATACCTGCACATCCCTATCAGGGAATCTTGCATTGGATACCTACTCGTCAAAGCAAGCTACATGCACTATCAGTTCTCTGCACTGCCCTTTGGCTTATCTACTGCACCCAGGGTATTCACAAAGTGCGAACTCCAGTCATTGCATTTTGCAGGCAAAGAAATATTCAAATATATCCATTCCTGGACGATTGTCTAATTCAGGCAGAAGGCCAGACTATACTTTTGAATCATCTGGCCTTTGTACAAAGGGTGTTGACTTGTCTGGGGTACACCATAAATGAAAAGAATTCGCACCTGGTACCCTGTCAACAAATTATATTCCTGGGAGCAAGCTTGAATACAACTTCCCAGATGGCTTTCCTCATGCCAGAGAAACAGATTCATTTGTCAACCTACTTCATACAAGTGGCCACAAAAACCCTGCTATCTGCAAGGCAAATCCTGCAAGCCTTGGGGTTTTGGGGTTTATGGCCTCCTGCATTCTTCTAATTCCATTTGCAAGACTGCATATGAGGAAACTAACTACATCCGTTCCTGAAAAGCCTATGGTGTCAACATTCTCAGGATCTAGAAGCAATGATTCCTATCATACCTTGCCTACGCCTAGAGTTCCTTTGGTGGGCAGAGGCCTGCCACCAAAACAAGTGTCTACCATTCACACTACCCCCTGCTGCCCAAACCCTAACAACAGATGTATCAGACTATGCATGGGGGAGCTCACCTGTTAGGGAAGTGCATTCAGGGCAGATGGAATCCAAGTGAAATGCACCTGCATATCATTCAAAAAAAATGTTAGCTGTACAGAGTGCTTTGACAGCCTTCAAGGACCACATTCTTCCAGGACAACTAATGGTAAAGACAGACAAATACCACTGTTATGTGGTACATAAACAAGCAGGGGGGGTACACATTCTTACCCCCTCTGCAGACTATCCATGGCATTATGGAACACAGCCTTGAGCTTCCAAATGAATGTACAAGCTCAATTCCTGCCAGGAAAACTAAATACACTGGCAGATGGACTAAGCAGAAACCTCATGGATCCATACGAGTCGAAACTGGAACCAAGTATTTTCAACGTGTTGACATGAAGATGGGAGAGCCCGGATATAGACCTGTTTGCCTCCCCCAAAACTATCAGTTGGACAAGTTTTGCACAAGGATTCCCCACAAACAAGCTTGGAAAGTGGATGCTCTGTCCTTCAGCTGGAAAAACTTATCTGTTAATGCCTTTTCTCCTCTGCTTCTGCTCTCCAAAGTATTACTAAAGATCAAACAGGACAAGCCAATGACGATTTTGATTGCACCAGACTGGCCGCGCCAACACTGGTGTATCCCCTCTTGCGCAGTGTGTCACAGTTGGCCCCATGGCACCTGCCTCAGACTCCTTCCCTGTTGTCTCAGCAGGAGAACCAGATCCTGCACCCTCAGCTTCAAACTCTGAACCTAGCAGCCTGGCTAATTACTTAATCTCTCCTTTACCATCTCTCAGTAAACCAGTGATGGATATCATTTTAGAGACAAGGAAGCCTAGTACTAGAAAAGCTTATGCTACAAAATGGAAAATATTCTGTGCCTGGAACCAATCTCAAGGGATGAGCACAGCAGCGCCCAATCTACCTCAGATTTTACAATACTTAACTGAGATGCTTCACAAGGGCTTGTCCTTTTCCTCCATCAAAATTCACGCCTCTGCCATTTCAGCTCATTATAACACAGAACCTCCCCTCTTTTCTCACCCACTGCTCAGATAATTCCTCAGAGGGGCCACAAATTTAAGGCCACCCAAGAGAGCTCCAGCTCCAGCCTGGGACCTTAACTTTGTCACTCACTATTCCTCCTTTTGAGCCAGCTGATACTGCAGATTTAAAATTCCTTTCTTGGAAAACAGCATTCTTTGTAGCAATCACTTCAGCAAAAAGGGTATCTGAATTACAGGCCCTTATGGCAGTGGAGCCTTTTATCATTTTTCATATGGACAGGGTGTCCCTCAGAACCAATCCATCCTTCATGCCCAAGGTGGTATCCAGTGTGGCTCTTAATCAGTCCATCCATTTGCCAACCTTCTTTCCTAATCCACAGAACAAAGGGGAATGGATACTGCACTCCTTAGATGTGCACAGACAATTTAGATTCTACTTGGACAGGACTAAACCTCTAAGGAAATCTGAACAAATTCTGGTGGCATTTGCTGCAGGGACAGAGGGAAAGGCTATTTCAAAGTAAACCATTTCTAAATGGATAGGCCATTGTATTCATTTCTGTTGTAAGCACCATGGAAAACCTACCCCACAGGGCATCGGACCCCATTCAACCAGGGCTGCATCTACCTCTACAGCCTTTCTCAGAGGCTTCCCTACCAGGGACATTCTAGAAGCTGCTACCTTGAGTTCTGTACATACTTTCACCAAGCATTATCATTTGCCAATTTTCTCTAAATCTAGAGCTGGCTTTGCCACTGCAGTCTTGCAGGGCCTTATAGCTGGTCCTAATGCTATTTAAGTTCCTCTTCCTAACCTTAGCTTTGGGAATCTACCCAAATGTAATGACTGCAACAGTGAAACACGAAGAACATAGTACAGTTGTGTACACTTACCGTAAATGTAGATGTTCGAATGTATTCACTGTTGCAGTCCTGGTTACCCTCCCTCCAGCCCCCTGATTTGTTTGGGCTATACCTCTACTCTCCTTGACTATGCTTAAAAGCTTTTGATGTATTTGCTTTTTTGTTGGAGGTATAACTTTGTGTGTGTGTATGTATGTATGTATGTATGTATGCGTGTATATATATATATATATATATATATATATATATATATATAGATATAGATATATAGATATATAGTTAATTGCTTCCCATTAGGGGGCACCTGATATCTGGGGCAAGAAAAACTGATGTAATGGCGTCTGCTGCATGCTTTATACCCCTGACGACCTGACATCACGTAAGAAGAGACAGCAACTGACACAGGACCCAAGACTTTGTTAATCAGGCTGACTGAGGGCTACTGCAAGCAGATAACCCAAATGTAATGACTGCAACAGTGAATACACTCGAGCATCTACATTTATGGTAAGTGTACACAACTGTACTTTCTGCATAGTATACATTGGCTTCCTGGCAAGTATAGGATCATCTTCAGGGCTCTGGTATTAGTGCATTTGTACATTCATGCCTGGGTCCTTGTTGTTTAAATGAGCTTATTGTACTCTACTGCCCAATATGGGTTTTAAGCTCAGCATCTGCTAGCAGGTATGTGGAATAACTTTGTTAATAAGAGTTTATGATCTTTTTGCTATCAGGTCCTCTACCTATGGAACTCGCTACCTCTGTGGCTTTATGAATGTCACTCCCTGTCCAGTTAGATAGGGCTTAGATATTTATTTGACTTAGCATATGATGGTATAGAGAGAATTACACTGTTTAATGTTATGTTTTTGTGTGTGTTTACTTTTTTCACCATTTTGTAATGGTATTTTGTTAAAAACACCTCAATAAACATTTGAAATACCTTTCATAAATTGGTATAATTTAGTTAAGTTCAGTTGTAATTTTTTTGTTAATTTGAGTGGGTAGAATGGGTAATGTTTTGACAGTGATGCTGTTTTCTGATTGGCTAGTTGCAGTTAGTGTTCTTTAGGTGGTTATCCTTTTAACTTAAAATTTTCAGTATAATTATTTTATTTTCTATTAACTTGATTTAGGTGGGCATTGTTGTCCTCAGGAAGGGTGTTTGATGCTCAAGTAATTTAGATATTTAAAAAAAATGCCTTCACATTATGCCATTTGTGTGTTGCTCTGTATTTCCAGTTTTAACTGACAAGGTTAAGTCACACTGGCTTCAGTTCGCTGATGTTAAACTCTTTGGTTTCCATTCGACATGACACCATCAGTGGTTGTCTTGTTATTTCTGATTCTGATTGTGTAGTGTTTCATCTTTTCTCCATGGCAGTATGGGGGGTGGGGGTGGAGAGGACTTTGTGCCACAAAAGAGCACAAACAGAGGTGTTTATGAGCTAAAAGTTCAGCCTTTTGTCCAGTTGTTTTTGAGGCTGAAGTTTGATTCCTGTGTGACTAGAACACACACCATTTTGCCCCCTTTTTAACATGGGGAATAGATAGATCCTTAGAGCCCTATATGCAGACTTCTGTGGTCACACATTATCTGTGTCCTTATCGTAGTAGGCTTTTTTTTGTGTGTATGTGTGAGAAGTTGGTCTGCATCTGATGGTTTTGATGTCTTTTGAAAGGAATTTGTTTGGGGAAACTATTTTCTTTTTGAAGTTTGACAAAGCACTAGTTTCATGTTCTTTCCAGTAACAAACCTCTTAAGTCCGTTTTTTTTTTCTTTTTCTATTAGCCTGTCTAGCTGATTTTATGTGTCTAATGCAGATTGGCGTGCTAGCAGTAATGTGTAAAAACGGAAATCTGGAGTCTCGCCAAGAGTTGTGATAACTCGTTGCTGTCCATGTAGAAACCAACACTATCTTGTGATTTGCTGGTCAGTTGGTTCATATTTTTGGTTGGTTTGCAGAAGTGCGTCTTTTTTTGTTTGTCCTGGAAGACTGCTCTTTTGCTTTTATCAAAACGATGTTCCAGTTGCTGCTGGTGATACCATACTTCAGGGTTGACACCGTAGTGCTGACTGATAAAGCAGCCGGCTCAGAATCATTCAGTAGACAAATTGACTTTGCATGAATCAAACCCAAGACGGGAAAACTACGCTTCTTAGGAGTTTATGGCCTTAGTCATATTTACAGAACTGCTAAACAGATGTTTCACTTCAGTTAAAATAATGATCTTCTTGGTCTGTTTCATCAGCATAGTTTAGAGGACAAAAATAACTTCCTGGTGTTGGACTTATAATAGGCACTTTCTCTGTTGTGGGGAGTTCATGTCCTGTGATTTTGACATTAAGGACCGTTGTTGATTGATCCTACACTTGAGTTTAATCTGCTACCAGTCAGCATTTTGGAAATGCTGCTGAGGTCACCCACCTTGACATTACACATTGACTATACAAGATCACCCCCCCCCCCCCCCTTGCCCAGCACTTTTTTTTTTGCCTCTCCTAGAGATTGTATCTATACATGCTGTTTCTGGTAAAAAGTTCTTGGCATTGCACAACCTGTTGTACCTTTTTTTTCTTGCGGCTATTTCATGTTCCATAGTAATGGCAAAAGCAGTCTTCTTACAGGACCATTTAGAGGAGCCTTTTTGATGTAAAGCAGGTAGACCAGTGTTCCATCTGAAATTCTACTTTAGCAAGTTGGCTAGAGCTATTAACTCTTTAAAGGTAGAGTAACATTGGTCACATCTTGTTGGGGCTGTCAAAAGTAGGAATTATCCTGTGGTTTGGTTTTACTTGTACCCCTATCTGTGCAGAGGACTTGTGACCCAAGAGATTTGCCTTGTCCCTTACTTTTTTGTGGGGTGCTCATCCTGTTGTGTTCAAGTTGCCCCCCCCCCACCTGATGTTCATCGTGTTACACTGCTGCAGTCATTACACTTGGGTTATCCTGCCGTCAGGCTGTCCCGCAGTCGGCCAGAGTTCCAAAGAAAGTCTTGGTCCGGCGTCGGTTGCTGTCGCTTCTTCCCTGACGTCAGTGTGCCAGGGGCATATAAGATGCATCCAATGCCATTTTCTTCAGTCTTTCTTGCCGCGCGGTGCCCGAAGCAGAAGCAGTTCGCAAGTGCCGGTCAGCCGACTCCTGAGATTTTCAAAGTCGAATTTCAGATCCGAAGTCTTCAATAAAGCTAAGTACCCGTTGAAACTTTTTCTTGCCTCAGACCGATGTCAGAAAAAGTTAATTGTATTTCTTGTGGGAAGCAAATACCTCATAAGGACTTCCACTCTTATTGTATTCCATGCCTAGGCCCTGATCACGACGTCACTAGTTGTCGGTTTTGTACTAGATTTAACAAACGCACTATAAAAAGATGTTTTGATTTTGCTTTGCACTACTGTGGCCGAAATTTCAATTATACTATGCCATCTGATCAACCGACGACCGCAATTCCGAAAAAACGCAAAGACAAGGATAAAGACAGGCATCCGAGGTCCAAAACCGATGACGAAACCGCTTCTAGGCCAGTCGCCGGTTCTCAGTGAGGCGCTTTCACAGCCCCTGACACCCGCTACCTCAGAGCCACAGGACGCCTCCGACTCCCACGTGGAGACAACTGGGCCTCTGGAAACTCAAGGTATTGCGCCTACGGAAACTAATCCTTCAGATGGGTCCAGAGCCACTGAGCAGGCATCGGCTTCTGAGGGTATTTTCAGACCTTCATAATTTACCATTAAAGCAACAGCCAAGACAAAAGTACCATTAAAGACAAAAAAGCAAGTACAGCATTCTCCTGGACAGTCCTCCATGCCTAAGAAACAGATGCTTAAAATGGCCGAAGACCTCATTACTCTAATCAGGGGTTCCCATCCCCCTCCTGAGAAAAGGCCTAGGCAGGATACAGACTATGATTCCTCTGATCAGGTTTCTATTTCCTCTGATTCCTCTTCAGACCAGGGATACTCCCCCCCCCCCTTATGAGGACTCTGATGCTGAAGAATCTATCCCTTCAGCCTCTCCTCCTGAGGATTATTCTTTTGGGGAAACATTACATACCATGAGGGACCATTTCCATTGGGAAAGTCAGGCTTATTCAGAATCCAAGAAAAGGCTGAGGGATTTCCTTTTATTGCCTCAGCACAGGCCCTGGGCTGTTCTGCCTGTGCTAGATATTGTGGATGATGTGTTCTCTGAATCCAGCTTATCTCCTGATTCTTTGCCCCCTGCACCAGCCAAGCCAGATAGGTATTATAGAGTCCCTGACTCTCACAAGTTTCTTTATAAAAACCCTTCTGCTGATCCAGAAACTATTTCCCAGGGTCCAAAAGGGGTTAAGGCTTCCATTGCTAAAAATCCAGTACCCTCTGACAGAGATTCCAGAGCTTTGGATAGATTAGGGAAGAAAGTTTCCACTTCTGCAACTTTAGCAGTAAGGGCTTTAAATTGCCAGTTTCACATGCTTAAGTACCAACAATATTTAATGGCTCAGTTAAAACAGAAAATGCTTGCAAGCGCAGAAGCTCCTGACTGTAAAGAAATGCAGGATTTATTGCATGCAGTTGAACAGGTGGGAAAACATACTCTGCAATGTGGTTTTGATTCTTTAGAGGCCTCTTGTAGAGCCGCAGTTACAGGTTCTGTGATTCGAAGACATGCTTGGTTAAAAGAACAGAGTTTACCTGATCATGTTAAGGCAAAATTATTGGATGCTCCTTTACAGCATATCTTGTTTGGTGTTAAGGCAGAAGAGGTGTTAAAGAAAATGGAGGATAAAGCTAAATCTATCCAGTCAAGGATTTCTTACAGGTACAGCCACCTCGATTTAGCAGAAATTGGCCAACAAAGAATTGGTCATTTCCAGTGTCAGACAGGCCACGATGAGGCAGATACAGACACCCAAGAGGCAGATCTCAACCCCAAGGCTCTAACAGACGACAGTGGGGCACCTCAATCCCAAAAGGAGGTGAGGACAAGTCTCAACCTTACAGGAAACAGTCCCAATGACTTCCCCTTAAACGCCAAGCACTTCCCTTTTGGCAGCCCCCTTAGGGGGAAAACTAGCACTTTTTTCTCAAAACTGGCAAACAATCACCCAAGACAAATGGGTTCTGAATATTGTGTCTCAAGGTTTACAGTTTCTATATTCATACTTTACCAAGGCTAAAAGGAATGCCAGACCTGCCACAAAATCAGTGGGCAGAGGCACAAAAACAAATTTCAGCCCTCATGGAGATGAGAGATATTCAAAAAGTACCACAACAGGAACAAGGACAAGGATTTTACTCAAGACTCTTCCTGGTCCCCAGAAAGGACAAGGCCTGGAGGCCCATACTAGATGTTTCAATTCTAATTACTAACCTGGATATTCCGAAATTCAAAATGTTGACATTACAGCAGCTTCTACCCATGCTGGGCAAGAAGGCTTGGCTTGTTACTCTGGACCTCAAAGAGACTTACCTGCATGTCCCTATCAGACAAAATCGCAGAAGATACTTCAGATTCAAAGCTGGTACAATGCACTACCAATTCTCTGCACTTCCCTTTGGCTTATCTACTGCGCCCAGGGTCTTTACAAACTGCCTGGCACCAGTAATTGCATTTTGCAGACAAAAAGGAATTCAAATATATCCATATCTGGACGACTGCCTCGTTCAAGCAGAGACAAAGGACATTCTTCTACAGCATCTGGCGTTTGTAAAAAAATTGCCAATTTCTCTAGGGTACACAGTAAACGAAAATAAGTCAAAACTAGTGCCCTCTCAACAGATTATATTCTGGGTGCCAGCTTAAATACAACGGTCCAGATGGCTTATCTCACGCCAGACAAACAAATTCAACTAACTCAATATTTTCAATTACTGGCAAAAAATTCCCATCTCCCTCCAACAAAAATTCTGCAGGCCCTGGGATTCATGGCATCCTGCATACTGCTAATACCATATGCCAGACTGCATATGAGGAAATTACAATGGTACCTAAAAAGTGTTTGGACTCAACACTCTCACAGTTTAGAAGCAGTAATGCCAATGATTCCCTGCCTACAACAGGAGTTTCGATGGTGGGCACAGGCATGTCACCTAAACAAGGGTCAGCCTTTTTCCCTACCCACAGCCAGGCAGACTCTAACAACAGATGCTTTGGATTATGCCTGGGGCGCACACATGGCAGGAAAATGCATTCAGGGCAAGTGGACCACAGACCAGATGCATCTTCACATCAATCAAAAAGAGATGTTGGCTGTTCAAAATGCCCTAACAGCTTTCAAGGACCTTCTGCATCCAGGACAATTATTATTAAAGACAGACAACACCACAGTAATGTGGTACATAAACAAGCAAGGGGGCACTCATTCTTATCCCCTATGCAGGCAAGCCATGACCTTGTGGAACACAGCTCTAACGTATCAAGTTCATCTGCAAGCACAATTCCTGCCAGGAAAGAAAAATACTCTGGCAGACGATCTAAGCAGAAATATCATGGACCCTCACGAATGGAAATTGAATCCACAAATCTTCAGTATGGTAACGCAAAAATGGGGATGCCCAGACATAGATCTTTTTGCCTCCCCACTGAATTGACAACTACAAAAATTCTGCACAAGCTTGGAAAGTGGATGCTCTCTCGTTCAGCTGGAAAAGCCTAAAAGTTTATGCCTTCCCACCACTGCCTCTCCTTTCAAAGGTACTCCTAAAAGCCAGACAAGAAAAACCACAGATGATCCTGATTGCTCCATACTGGCCACACCAGCACTGATACCCAATCTTAAAGAACTTAGCTCAAGGCCCACCATGGATTTTGCCTCAAATTCCACACCTTCTGAGTCAACAAAACAATCAGATCCTGCATGGTCAGCTCAAAACCCTAAACCTGGCTGCATGGCAGATTCATTAGTCAAACAGTCAACACCTCTCTCTAAAGCTGTTATGGATGTCATTTTGGAGGCCAGGAAGCCTAGCACCAGGAAATCTTTCTCAGAAAAATGGAAGAGATTCTGTGCCTGGAACCAGGCTCAAAGCCTTGACCCTGTTGTCCCAAGCATTCCTCAGATTTTACAATACTTAACTGAGATGATGGACAAAGGCCTATCTTTCTCATCAATTAAGATCCACGCCTCTGCCATTTCAGCACATTACAACACGGATCCTCCTTTATTCTCTCATCCCTTGCTAAAGCAGTACCTCAGAGGGGCTAAAAACATAAGACTGTCCCGGAGAGCACCAACACCAACTTGGGACCTCAATTTTGTTTTGGAAAAACTGACCCTGCCACCATTTGAGCCAGCCAATACAGCCGATCTAAAATTTTTAACATGGAAAACAGCTCTGCTCCTGGCAGTAACTTCAGCACGAAGAGTCTCAGAGCTACAGGCATTAATGGCAGTGGAACCTTTTATAATTTTTCATCAGGACAGGGTTTCTTTAAGGACAAACTCTACCTTTATGCCAAAGGTGGTATCTAGTGTGGCTCTTAACCAAACCATCCATTTGCCAACTTTTTATCCAAACACCCAGAATAAAGGGGAGAAACTTCTGCACTCTTTGGACATACACAGGCAGCTGTGCTTCTACTTGGACAAAACAAAAGCTTTCAGGAAAACTGAGCAACTGTTTGTAGCATATGCTGCAGGATCACAGGGCAAGGCTGTCTCAAAGCAGACTATATCCAAATGGATAAGACACTATTCGTTACTGCTACACACAGCATGGAAAATCAGTCACTAATAACATTAGGCCACATTCCACCAGGGCAACAGCCACTTCAACAGCCTTTCTCAGAGGATTACCTACCAAGGAAATTTTGGAGGCTGCAACTTGGAGTTCGATGCACACCTTTACCAAGTATTACCACTTGCCTCTTTACTCTAAATCCAGAGCAGGATTTGCCACTGCAGTTCTGCAGGGCCTCATAGCCACTCCTAACTCTTTATAGACCAGCCACCCAACTTTAGCTTTGGGATTTTACCCAAGTGTAATGACTGCAGCAGTGTAACACGATGAACATAGTACAGTTTTGTACCTACCATAAATGTAGATGTTAGAGTGTTCACACTGCTGCAGTCCAGGTTACCTTCCCTCTATCCCCTCTGAACTAGCTGGACTTATCTATACCTTTTTATCCTATACAACCTTTGTGGTGTATTTGCTTGTAACTGAAGGTATTATTTTTATTTTATAAGTACATTTTTTATTAGCAATATGTATTGCCTACCTACTTGGGGGCACCTGACATCTGGGGCAAGAAAAACTGAAGAAAATGGCGTTGGATGCATCTTATATACCCCTGGCACACTTACGTCAGGGAAGAAGCGACAGCAACCGACGCCAGACCAAGACTTTGGAACTCTGGCCGACTGCAGGACCGCCTGACGGCAGGATAACCCAAGTGTAATGACTGCAGCAGTGTGAACACTCAAACATCTACATTTATGGTAGGTACAAAACTGTACTTTCTCCTTGGTCTTCTTTCTGTCCAGTATAATTGCTTGTAGTAGCCCCAGGACTCATCTTACTGCATTTGTTTCTCCCAAGGATGATTTGGACAACCTTTTGCTTTACTTCCTGTTTGACACAAGTGGCTGTTTTGGCAAGATTTGTAATCCTGCTTAATGCCTTTCCTGGTAGCAGACAGGTTCTTCCTTTTGTTAGGAGATCTATTTCTTGCCAACTGTCTTCTTGCTTTCCTAGAACAAAGAGGTGACTAAGGAAGCATCCAAAGCACAGGTTCAAGACTGGATCATTTTCTTCTTTCCTTGAGTAGCTTTTTTTTTTTTTTTAAACTGAACCTTTGGATTCATCATCCTGGTGACCAGGATGTTTGTCATAGAGGGATAGCTGAAAGGAGTGTTCTGGTTGACTCCCTGATGGGGGACTCCTTTTTAGATCGCCTTCCTCTTTGTAGTTTTTTCACAATCATTTGCAAGGTCTGTGAAAGAGCAGAGAAGCAGGCCAAGGTCCCGTTTTCCAGGAGAGTGAAGGATGCTTTTCTTTTTTGTAGGACACAGAGGTAACTATGTCAGTTTCTGGGACCTGGAAACCTTTCTCTCAGCCCTGATTCTGGGGCAGGGGGGGGCCTGGCGAATGCTAGCTTCTTCCTCCAAAGGCGAAGTATGTTCCCTGCAGGGCTGGCAGTGGTCTGTCTGACTTCTCCTTTCTAGGTTCAGCCTCGGGGCTAAGTGTTCTTTACCAGAAGTAGCTTGACTAGAGTAGAGCCCCTGTCCATCCCATCATCACACAGCTGATATAGAGCTGCCATGCCTAAGATTAACACATGGAGATGACTATTGCAATCATTCTGAGTTCCAAGAGGATTATATTTGAGAAGTTTTCATCTTTCCAAGCTCACCCGCTTACAGGACTGTCCGATTTAGGCAAGTGGCCCTTGCTTATATTCTATCTGGGTGTATATGATGGTCAAGACTCTGTGAGCTCAACAGCTTGCTCTTTGCTTTTTCTGTCTTTCCTTGTCGTATGCAAGTTGCCCTTGAACAGTTGCAGTTTGACATCCATTTTAGGAATCCTTGTGCCAAGTGCAGGATTGTTCCTTTGATTTGACTTGTTTTATTGACTTCAGGAAACATTCTTTCTTTCAGACGTTTGAAAATTCCAGTAAGGAAGAAAGAGGCGGTAGTGCCAATCCGTGCTGTAGAGGAAGGGTGGTTTCTTGGGATCGTCCTTAGCACTGGAGTCCTCAGGTCTGGCTCCTCTTGAAGCTTTTTTTTTACTCCCTTATTGGTTTTTCCTTTCCCTTTTTTTTTGATTGGGCAGGGGGTTCTTTGCTTGGCTTTAAGAAATAGAGAGGCAGGGGATTTTTTGCTCCTCTCCACTTTGCTGGGGACAGTCCCTTTCATTCAGTTTCTTTTTGTATTTCATTGGCTTTTGTGTTGAGTGTATTGATGCAGTTTACATTTTGGCATGAGGTCCTGTAGTCAGGCTTTCAGGACTATCCCTTACATCTCCCACAGTGGCAGTAGAAGCGGCTGCTGAGGCCAGCCTGAGGTTTTTGGAAGTGTAAGAACCTCAGAAGTAAACATTGTGTGGCTGTGAGAGTATAAATATTCTCTCCTCTTTCTCACTGTCAGCACGTGTCGGGGTAGGGTTTGAGTCAAGTTGCTTTTCCTGGCTCTTCCGTGTCACCTAATGATCTTCGGGTTGTAGTTAAATGGCTCTTAGTTGTTTAAAAGGCTAAAGTAGAAATGGATCACTATTGACCCTTGGAGAATGTGGAGCCCCTTTTTTGGGTAGCCCTCCTTGGGGAGGAGTTCCAGCTCTATTGCTTTCTAGCAAGGGCTGTTCTATCACAGGCCCCACCAGCTCATTTTGGACCCTGCAGGAGGAGTCGGGAGCTGCTGGGGTAGGTTTATGTTTGTATTTTTATGAGATTGGTTTTCATGAGGACAGAAATGTACTTTGTAGATTCTCAGCTGGTTTGCTGCAAGGCATTTTGGATCTCTGTTATTTTTTCCATCCAGGGTCTGGAGGAGGCCCAGTTTCTAGTCGCCTATTATGGAAGCTGAGTAGAGAATTTATCCTTAGCCACCCTGTTATGGCTGCTTCTGCCTGTCTTTGTTTGATCTTTGCTTCTGGAGTTTAAAGCTTCTTGTTCTTTTTATTTTTCCTCTGTTGACTGGGTTTAGTCCCACTAGGCCAGTGGCCTCTCTTCACGGAAGACAAAAGGTAGTATTTATAGCCTTAGGAGAAATTTGGCCAGGGTATCTGGGCATTTCCCCTACTATTTTTGATGCCGTAGGAACTTTTACAGTCACCTGATCAACCTACCAACTCAAGCAGATGGAGCCTCTGTTTACCATCTCATGGAAATGGCAACACACTTAGGAGTGCAAGCACACCCCTTATGTTTCAGTGCAGTGTCAGCAATCCATCTACGTGGTGTGGGAATAGAACTCACAGCTTTCTGCAGCAAAGGTGTGTGCGCTACCTTTTTCACCACTGACTCTGACTTGTTTGACAGTTATGTCTGCTTGCTGTGAGGTCCTTCTGCATTTTGAATTTGTCTGGAGGCATTTTGCTGTCCTGCTGGTTCCACATGTACTGAAGGGAGTATTCCCCCCTCCCCCAACTATGTTTCCCCCTTTCTCTTTCCTATCTTCTGCTTGGAAGAGGGTCTGTATACCTTTTCAGGTCTTACTTATCCTGGTTCCTATTGGGTGGGTGGGATGTGATTATGCTTCTCATGCCCAAAGGCAATGTGGTCCCTTGGGGCAGCTGGTTCAGAATTGGATGGATGTGGTTCATCTCTTGGCATCCTATAAGGGGAGTTGCTTCATCCCTTTCTGAGGAGGAAATTGGATTCCCCCTCTCTGTGGACATTCCATCTTGTGGCTAAGGCTGCTATCTGGTTTGCTGCTTCTTGGTGTTGCTGCCTCCTTTTCTCATCAGGTCTGTGATTGTCTGGTTTGTCTGTCATGCTCATATAGTTAGTATGCCCTAAAATGCAGTCTTTCTGCTGGTCTTTATATGGTTCTCTGTCTTGTTTTTAATGTTTTTTTTTGCTGCATAGGATTTAACCCAACTGAGACTCATCAGGGTTATTTGTTCAATGTATCTTATAAGTTGGTCTCTAAAGGGAGCCATCATGACTCAGTGATACTCTCTCCTACCTTTCTATATTGTGCATTCTTTCTACCCGTTTAAGGCTGCTAGATTTACTGCAAATCCGGGAAGTTTGTGCTTACTTTATTATGTAAGAATGAGGTGGAAGCATTCATTGTTCTTGATTTTCAGGTGGGTACTTGCTAGTGACAAGGGAAGAATCAGGAGAGTGCAAGGGATGAGCATGTATGATGTCACAGTAGATGTTCTTAAGGGTGCATTGATTTATCCATGAACTTTGGAAACATACACACTGATTGATGACAAAAATAAATCCACCTATAGTGACCTGTCAGACATGGGTACTTTTTGAGGTCTGCTGAAATTGTAAAAAGTTATCTGTTTCACAGAGGTTAGGTATCCTGATTGTGCCTCCACTGAACTGTATTTATGTAATCTGCAAACCGTATGGGCACATGGTAGGTCAATGGCTTGCTGATTATTGCTGCTGTTGGGTGTCTTATTGGGTTTATGGCTTTTGTCAGTAAATGTCTGATTTCCTTAAGTGCAGTTCTGTACCACTTCGTTGTTAGCCATTTGCACTGGGGAGTATGCCACTGTATTTTTATGACCATTTCAAGGCATTTGTTTAAACAGTAAGGTTTTCTCCATAAATGGCCCTTCTTAAAGAAAAGTACTTGCCGAGTTGGGTATGCTACCTGTCATCACCTCACATTGCAGTGTACTTAACAGCATTTCACTGCAGTATTTAAATATTGCTTCTTTAGTGTGCCCCAGTATTTCACTGCAGTATTTAAATATTGCTTCTTTAGTGTGCCCCAGTATGAGTTTGAGGTAATTCAGAAGAGAACAAAAAGTAAAATCGAAATGAACAGAATCAAGTTATTTATCTTGGACTCTTGTAAGGCACTGCTTCTGTAGAAGTTTGGAACTGCATGTTTCTGGCACTGCTTTTATTAGACCACTCTTCCTAAATGTTTGCACAGTGAAGTACTTTCTTAAAGAGACAGCATCTTATTTCAGAGTTGCTCTTTGTCTGTAAGTGTAGATGTGCTATGTGATTTAGCTAAATAATCTTCACATTCTGTAACTTTTGCTTAAAAAAAAACCCTACTGTTGTGCCATGCTTCTTACCTTAGTTAAATGTTACTGACCTTAGAGTTTACCCAACAAAGTTTTATCAGCCTTTCAGGCCCTGCTTCTAAAAGTTAAGTATTGCCATGTAGATACAAGGCAACAGAAGCAGACTTGGGCCATCTCCGTCGTCTGATTTCAGGGCATTATATAATACCATTAGAGCATCAGCTCTGAAAAGGAATGCTGTCTCTTTTGCATGTTGCTGTAGTGCATGCTGACCTTGTGATCACTTAATTTCCTCTTCAGTTATTAGCCTTTAAAGATTGTTAATTCACCTTTGGTAAAAGTATATCTTAGTTCTGAGTACTACAAATATTTTACCATTGTCAAATCAGTAAAGGGAATTCAAACTCTGATTGGAAAACAACAGGCCTAGAAAAGAATTGTAAACAGAAACTTTTGTGTTATTTTTTATTCAGGTAAGTGGCCAGTTTGACTGTTACACTATGTCTTTTGTCTCTTTTTTGGGGGATGGTATCAAAATGTCTTGTGTTTTAATGGCAAAGCCATTCTTTTGGTTAAATGAAGACAAGACAAGCACTGCTTGCTTGACAGCATAGGGACATCATCTCCCTGTGCTGCTGGTAACAGAGTTCAGGAACAGGCTCAGGCTGCTGGTAGAACCAGCCAAGGGGAGTGGTGATGAAAAGGCTAATAGGCAGCTCTTCTATCCCAATGAGAGGGTTTAGGGAGAGCCATTGCTTGCATGACCACTGTCTTGCAGCTCATCAGTTTATGTAGGGGGGGGAGTGACGCTTCTGCTGATGGATGGATGCGTCTCTTTCTAGGTAAGTATTCTAACTGACTTTGCCCCAGGACGGTTGCTTCCAGCACCTGATCTCCAACTCTCCATTGGATCCTATTGGATCCTCAGTCTTCTGACTGGAGGTATTCTGCTGGAGGCCAATTCCCTGAAAAGTTATGGGGTTCACCTGGTGAAGGCATACATGTCCAAGTTGCAGAAATGGAGGTACTCAGGAGGGCAGATGGCATGGTGACCGGGTGACCACAAACCGCCTGCTGGTCAGGAATGGAGGGGGGAGCACTTAAAAATTGAGGTGAAGCACGTTTTAGACACATTGTTATGGAGTTAATTTACTAGTTTCCTGAACTATAGAGTGGAGCACATTAGTATGTGTTTATGTAAATTGTTTATCATTATGATTGTACACAGCATCGTAAATTGCTAATTTGAGGATGAACTTAATACTTAGTTGGACAGTAAGTGTCGTGTTCGGAAGAGAGGTATGAGTGATAATGGCTTGCTTTGTTTTGATAAGCACTCTGTAATGCCATCAGAGAACTGATAAGTAATTTTGTACTGAGGCTGCAGTTTCAGTGTTTGTCTGTTAAGATGCACCAGAATATATTGGTGCAAAAGTTAGCCATAAGGGAGCTGTTTTCTTTGAATTGACTCACATTTTCAAACTAGGCATCCTTTCTCTGGATAGTTTTGTTCTGCAGGCATGAGATGGCATGCCTCACATAGCTACTCATGCAGTCTTATCGTAATGTGTGGTTTTGAAATGTTCCCACCTTCATTGTCTTAGAAGCCTGGACAAGATTATTAATGAGCACCATTACAGAAGCGGACTCCTTTGCCTTGGCTCAAAGAACATTGAGAGGCATAGAAAACCTAAAGGTTTCAGTGAAGCAACTTGAAGGCATCACCATGAGAAAATAGTGGTCTTCCTTAATGCCCACAGGCTGGCAACTGTGGATGGAACTTGTTGCTAAGACCATCTGAAGGGTTGTCACTTCTTTGTTAAGGGAGCACATGACCAGCCCGTAATCAAAAGCCCAACTCTTTGATTAGGTTTGGTTGGCCAACCTCTTGATCATGATTTGCAGAGTACCTTTAATATGACTGTAGAAGCACAGCCCCTACTGGTACCTGCTGATTTGGAATAAGACCCAAGTTGCCAGTGTGGTCACTCATGCAGCTCCTTCCCACTTCTTGCTTTACTTAAGCATGTAGGTTCTTGAGTCTTCAGGACACCTGTCTTAACACTAAACATTGGCATAGGAGTTTTACCCCTTTGCCCTTTCATCTGGTATTAGTGTAGTGATGAGTTTTGTGCAGGTGGCTTTGAACCCACTTAGTTTTCTGCTTACCATTTTGTGACATTAACCTTCAAGGTTTGTTTACAGGATGCATGAGTTACATCAAATACACTATGTTCAGAAGGGAATTTGGCAATTTTTTTTCGACTGACATTTACTTATATTGCATTCTCACCCCTCACTCCCAGCCCGCAGTTCTGGTAGGGCTGAGCCCAGTGGCTCCTCTACCTGCACCTGATTGGCCCATTTAATTCCACAGAAGTGAAAGCCCTAGGGCCCATTCATTCATGCCTTGAGATTCCCCAGACAGCTTTGCTGCTCTGCAATGAGAGAGTCAGGTGGCAGAGAGTGGGCCAGTTTGCTGACCCTGCAGGACATCTTAACTTCTGCCCAGTGGAGCACCTTTCTGCCTTGTAGCAACTCTTCTGAACTCAGCTATAGCTTCACTTTAAGGGGAATAGTTTCCTACACACTAACTTCCCTTTTGCTTACTGGGTGAGTTGCATGTGGTAACTCAGACATGCAGAGTTTAACCTCCTCTGGGTGAACATGTAGTGCTCCCTCTACGTCACCCATGTGGCGTACCACAGTTGCCTTCCTCCTTCCAGAATGGGCAAGCCATCAATGGCCACTCACTGTCATCCCCTACCAGTTCCAACAGTTACCTGAGCTGCAATTTGAACTTGGATAACTTGCAGTGTAATCAGGGCTGTTATCCATCTACACCATGGAGCTGGCCTTTCTCACATTGCAGTTTGAATGTTTTGAGATTGTGAAACATTAGTTGTAAGGAAATTCTAACCTTATACCCGAGGTTTGGCAGTCTCTGTGATCTATATTACAATACACAAGGCACATAATTGCCAGTCTCATTGATCCTGGAAGTAAATTATTGTTGCCAAGTTAATAACTGCAAATCTGAAAATTTGCAGTAATTCTGTTGAAGTATTTTAGCAGTGGGTTTGCTTGTCATTGCACTGCAGAGTAACAGGATACACTTAAGGTATCGCAACCTGTGATTTAGTGTATTATTGGGAGTTTAGATCACTGTAGCAGTAAGTCCTAAGTAAAGGGGCTTCAGCTACTAAAGGCTGAATGCCCTTCACAACTTAGAGCTCAAAACTGTTTTTCAGCCAGGCACCGATCAGTCCACCGATCAGGAGTTAAGAACATTTTCTGTATAAAACTGACATTTGCCCATGCCATTTTAGGATTTTGTTTTCCTGCAGTTCACAGTATATGCACTGCTTTGATTGCATCCATAGTTTGGCATTTTTCAGCCTGCTGCAAGTATTAGGAAAAGTACCCCACTGATGATTTCTTTAGCTGTTTTCTACTTGTTATTTTTGTTATTACTGATAGCCTTGCATTATCTAGTTAGTTTGATGTCGGTCAAGAAAGGCAGATGCTTTTATGTTGGGTAGATTCCACACAGACTTCCTTACCTGAACTGTGTCTTGTTTAGGCCCCGAGCATGATGCTAGCCTGTTTGGAATCCTTGTATTTGCTCATAAGATGATATGGGTGGATATCTTTAAATCTTGCTGTGCAAAAAAAGCTTTAATGTGGTCTAGGCTGATGTTTGCTTTGGGGGGGGGGGGGGAGGTCTGAGCTGTAGAAGTCAGGCTAAGAGTCAGGACATCAGGTGCTGAATTCCCATTGTTTAAGACTACTTTAACTGTGATGTCCTTGAATATTTACTGTTTTGGTAAGTTGTTCCTCGGTTATACTTACTCATGCTCAGGGTGAGCTGTCTTCTATCTGGCACCCATCAAAATGTGATGTGCAAAACTAGGGGGGAGGGTTTCCACCCCCTGCACTGCACAGTTCTTTTCTACCCTTCTTACACTTCAGATCTCAGCCTTAGTTTTTGCATTTGAAAGTTCCATTGTTTCATTGCATAAAATGCCAAAACTTGCCATTTGCAGTCTTCATGTCACTACCCAAGACTTGACTGGCACTGCTTATATTCTCTTTGAAAGAGGTATAACACGAAGCAGTATAACACGAAGCATTCACAGCTGCCAAAGTTTTCAATCTGGCAACCATAGGGAGATGTAGGGAGACACTTGAGACTTGCAAACAGCTCTTCAAAGATGATGCCTCTGAAAGGTGCACAGAGAAGTAATTAGCAAGATGAGTCAGTGCTGATCCATCTGGAGCATACCTCTCAACTGTACAGATTTTTGCAGAATGTCCAGATTTTTACCTCAAAATTGTGGTCCGTTTTTCATAAATTTGTGATTTTCTGGCAAATTAGTGGCGAATGATTAAAGTTAGAAAATAATGACAGACGTTTGAGTTTCAGACTTTATACCCTTCAGAAAATTTGTACTAATGCATAACCTGTTGTTGTATCAACTTTCTAAGTTTAAGAACAATATTTAAAAATTATCCCTTTTTTCGAGCTTTTTTCCCACTTTTGTTCATAGGTTGGTACTAGGCTATTGGCCTCAGGGCCTACACAAGCCTAGCCGTAACAATTCCGTGGATATTTCTTCCCACAATATTTACTTATGATCTGGAGAAGGTAATGGAATTTGGAGGCCCGATATCAATCAAAATCTCCTACAAACTTTACCCATGGGTCAGTCTGGATGAGTGGGTTTGGCATAAAGTTTAAGGTCTTCATTCCATAGACACAAGGTACATAGTTTGATTCCAACATTGGGATATTGGCTAGGCTTAAAATGGACCTTCAGGGCAGTTAGCCTAGTGTTCATCTATGTAAGACCTCCCACTCAACTTGTGAATAATTAGACTCGCACCTCTCATTAGCTGATCACAGAGGTGCACCCCCCTGTCTACCATCTTGTTACATCTCTGATGCTGTCACCAGCTTACTCATGAACAAACATTCAGATCATAAGCATGCCCAGACAGCTCATGTGGAACAATCTCTCAGGTCCCACAATAAAGGCTTGGTATTGCACTTGATGATTGACGAATCTACTTTAGTGGCATATTCTTTCTTCCCACCAAGAGTCATTTGGTGCTTACAGGTTCATAGGTGTTTAATATGCTAACGAGCACAAGGGTCTTTTTAAGCCTAGCCATGCATCCTAAATCTCTGACAAGTTCTGGTACCCTTGATAAGTGTAAGCAGGGGCTTGGAAGATGAAACATTTACAAGCAGGGGCCTGGAAGATGAAACATTTACAGGCTGCCTGTGTCCATTAGAGAGTTATGCCAAGCCGGGGATTAATTTCCTGTTCTCCATCCAGTTCAAGTTGCACTTTAATTGGGTTAGGAATGAACTCTGCTTTACATAGCCTGTAACAGAGACAGGGTAGTCTCTAGGATAAATACCTGTCTCTCCAGCAGGTCCTGTTTATATCACAGGCAAGGTTTAAGTCTTTAGAATGGGTAATTCTGGTGTGTGTTTGTTTTGCTGATATGTAGGAAGTCCATCAGAGTGATGTCTGACAATGCCTTGTATGCCAGGTATAGATCTCCCCTCAACAGCCTCTAGAAGACTGAATACAGGGATAGGATCTTGAGGTGGTCTGCATAGGACATTTTACTTATGCTCTGTATTCTTTTAGTGAGGCACCTCTGGATGTTCCATTTGTTGGATATGCCTAGTTAGGTACATACCAAAAGGAGGTGGTGTAGTCAATGATAGGTCTGATGAATGCTGAATAAAGTGGAACAATGACTTCCTTGGACCTAAATGCCATACCTTTGTTTATAAGTTGTGCAACATAGAATGATTTCCTCACTATTGTAGACATGTGATAGTCAATGGCTAGGTTGCTGTCTGTGCGTGTCCTCAAGTCCCTGACTACAGGGTGAACTCTAAGGGGTGTGCTGTTAATATGATAGTTACTAGGGGTGGATGTCTTTCTGAAGGATATTATTATGCATTTCTTGGCATTTAGTTTTAGTCCATGGCTCTGACACCAACTGTTTGTGTCCGCCCGTACTGGAGAACATTTGTGTCTGTGTTGGATTCAATGACTGCTCCTAATTTGCAGCCATCTGCAAATTTAGTCAGCCGGTGACCATTGACATTGGCCTTCACTTCAGAGAAGTAAATGCCACAAAGGAGTGGTCCAAGGACTGATTCCCGAGGGACTCCACTTGTGACTGGCCTCTTTGTAGAGGTGGATTCCTCAATTTTAACTTCCTGGGTCCTGTCTTTGAGCCAGTTGGCTATCCACCGGGTGACATATGAGTTTGTACCTATCCTCATTAGTTTGTCAGCAATGCCCGAGTGTGGTATTGTGTCAGATGCCTTGGCCAGGTCAAGGTAGACAGTGTAAATCATTTTGCCCTCATCCATTGCTTTGGTGACCTTTTGAAAAGTCCACCAGGTGAGTAGACATGATCTGCCTTTATGAAATAAATCTAGGTTGGTTCCAGTGTCTGGAGATTTCCTACATCATTATTGATAGTTTCCACAATAACCTTTTTCATGGCTTTGCATATAAGACTAGTGAGACTTGTAGGTTCATAGGTGTGTACTGGGCTAATGGCCCTGGAGCCTTTACAAGCCTAGCCCATAGGATTACCCTGGCATCGTGCCACCCAACCTTAGTTCCCAGTGCCTTTGTTGAGTAAAGCCACTGGAGTAATCCCTGGGGTGAATGTTCTATTTCCCATCCACTCATCAAGATTTCTCTTGAAGAGGGCCAGTGAGGTGCTCTGCTCCGCTTGACATGTATGGGAAGTCTATCCCATAGCATGGGCAGTCTCTGGGTTATGAACCTGTCCCTCCAGCATGTTCAGTTGATTGTGGTAATGAAGTTGAGGTCTCTGGAGCGTGTGGTGTGGAGGGATTAGGATTTCTTTAGATGTAGCATTTCTAACAGAGCTGGGTCAGACATGGCTTTGTAAGTCAAGCAGAGATCACCTCCAAGTAGTCAATATGAGATGGAGAATAGTTGGAGTTTTTTTTAATCTAGCCATATAGGACAAATGTTTAAGGCCTAGGATCTTCTTTGTGAGGTACTTTTGTGCCCTCTCCAGTTGTTGCAGGTGTTTAGTGAGGTACATGCCAAATGGGGCATTGTACTCAATGATTGGCCTAATGAGGGAAGAATAGAGGGAGACAATGACCTCTTTCTTCCTGCATGCAAAACCCTTAGTAATGAGATGTGCTACATAGGACTTTCTGACCACTGTGGCAATGTGGTGGTCAAAAGAGAGGATGCTGTCAACCTATGTTCCCAGATCTCTTATAACACCTTCTGTGTTCAGTGGACTGCCATTGATGTGGTAATTCATGGGACCCTTATGGGTCTGTAGTTTCCAAGGTCTGTTGATGACCCACTTTTGTGCAGAGGGATGACTGTTGCTGCTCTCTATTTGAGGCTCAAAGCCTGCTTGGAGGTTACAGTTAAATAGCAATTCCAGAGGATAGGTCATGTTTCCTGCTATTTAAAATACATGCTGGGATCTTGTCTGGGCCTATTAATGCAGTGCTCTTGGTCTAATTGAGGGCAATAAGGACTTGTTCCCTAGTGATAGCAGGGGGTGTTATATTTTTATGGTATTTCCTAAGGGAGGTTTGAGGGGGAGAGATGGGTAAAGTTGGAGCTGGATTTGTCGGCCAGTAGGTTTGCTACATCTTCTGGCTCAGTATAGGGGGCATTATTTACATTGAGCTCTGCACTCAATTAGGTATTGCCTTTGAGGTTGTGGACATAGCTAAAGAATGCCTTGTGGATGTCCTTGGCCTGGGAGGCCAAATTTACCTCAAATTTGGCTTTAGTAGACTTTTTGTCCTCATTTTAGAGTAGTACAGTATTAAAATGTAAACAAACGAAACATTAAAATAAAATGTAATGAAAATAAATGAGAAGACCAGGCAAATTCACCTTAAGTCAGGAGTTGAATATTAACTCAAAAACGTTTTAAGTGGCTTCTTAAAACCATGCATCATAGGGGCCTCCTTCAGCCACCCTAGTAGTAGATTAGAAAGGTGCAATCCCTAACAGGCAAAATAGCAATTACCAGGGGAACCCAACATCCTGCAAGTCACCAGCCATAATGCATGAAAGGGCTAAAACCATACTAGTAGCCCCCTAAAGCTAGGAGAGCTCATGTATGGCTCAGTAGACCATGACCAGGGTTTTATGAATGATATGAAACCTGCTGAGCAGCCAGTGAGCACTATAGAGTAATGGTGTAATATGGTTGTATCTGGAAGCTCCCATATTTAGCCGGACAGCAGAATTCAAAACCAGTTGTGAGTGTGGTAGCCCCAGGTACCACGAGTTTACAGCAGTCTAAGAGGGAAGGGACCAGGAGATTTAGAACCACTTGGAGATTCTCTGGTAAAATGTGGTGCTTCATGACTGTAGTATTCCTGTGATGGAAACAAGAGGACTTAACAGCTGGCACCTGGTCCATAAGCTTGAATTCTGTTGGATTCATTGTTGGTAGTTCTTAATTATCTTTAATACAGTTTCTAGTCTGTTGCTACCAAAGATAATCCACGAGATTAGCATGATTACTCATCACAGCCATCTTGAATTTTTGCCATTTTCATATCTTTGAACTGTTAATCCATTCCAAATCATCCACTAATAAATTCATGGTAGATGTAATTTTTCTGAGGGGGTAGATGCGCTTATCTGTCTAGCAATGGTATTGCAAACTTCTGTTCTAAATGCTACTTCCCATGGGAAACATATTTACAGCAAACAGCAAAGGACCCAAAATGGAATTTTCTGGTACCATAAGGAAGAGGGTACAAGAAGAGGAGTTGACATTTGAGAGACACTGAACAAAAACACATAGGAGATAGACCAGTCCAGAACCACAGCTTTGAGGGCGCAGTAATTTTGTAAATGTTATACAAGTATCTGTTTGGTAATCTGTGGCAATTGTATTGATTGCCTTTACAAGATGGCATGGATTAAGCTGTCTTTCTTCTCTAGGCACAGACTGAGAGAGGCCATCCTAGGTGCCCCTAATTTGGTGATATCCTCTTTTATTGAGCCTCCCAAGACGTGGTGGATGACCTTCAAAAATAAAATGGAGTGCTGACTGACTACACTGGATTCTCTTTGAAGCCTAGCAGTTTCTTATTCTTTTTGGAGGCAGCTCTTCTTCTTTCGGCTTCTCCCATTAGGGGTCGCCACAGCGGATCATCTGTTTCCATTTCTTCCTGTCCTCTGCATCTTGTTGTGTCACACCAACCACCTGCATGTCCTCTCTTACCATATCTATAAACCTTGTCTTAGGCCTTCTTCTTTTCCTGTTACCTGGCAGCTTTATCCTTAACATCTTTTCCCCAGTATACTCTGCATCCCTCCTCAGCACATGTCCAAACCAATGTAATCTTGCTGCTCTGGCTTTGTCTCCTAACCTTCCAACCTGGGCTGAACCTCTAATGTACTTATTCGTAATCCTGTCCACCCTCATCACACCCAGTGCAAATCTTAACATCTTTAACTCTGCCACGTCCAGCTCTGACCTTTGCCTTTTTGTCAGTGCCACTGTCTCCAACCCATATAACATAGCTGGTCTCACTACCCTCTTGTAGACCTTCCCTTTCACTCTTACTGGTACTCTCTGTCACAAATCACTCCTGACACTCTTCTCCACCCACTCCATCCTGCCTGTACTCTCTTCTTCACCTCTCTTCCACACTCACCATTACTCTGAACTGTTGATCCCAAGTATTTAAACTCATCCACCTTCGCCACCTCTACTCCCTGCAGCCTCACCATTCCTCTATCCTCCCTCTCATTCACACACATATATTCTGTCTTAGTCCTGCTGACCTTCATTCCTCTTCTCTCTAGAGTATATCTTGAACCTCTCCAGGGTCTCCTCCACCTGTTCCCTATTCTCACTACAGATCACAATGTCATCTGCAAACGTCATAGTCCACTGGGACTCCTGTCTGCTCTCGTCTGTCAACCTGTCTATCATCATTGTAAATAAGAAAGGGCTCAGAGCTGATCCTTGATGTAATCCCACCTCCACATTAAACGCATCCATCACTCCCACCGCATACCTCATCATTGTCACACTACCCTCGTACATATCCTGTAACCACTCTTACATACTTCTCTGACACTCCCAACTTCCTCATACAATACCACAGCTCATCTCTAGGCACCCTGTCATATGCTTTCTCTCAGTCCACAAAGACACAATGCAACTCCTTCTGACCTTCTCTATACTTCTCCATCAACACACTCAGAGCAAACATCGCATCTGTAGTGCTCTTTCCTGGCATGAAACCATATTTCCTGATCACTAATCACCTCCTTTCTTAACCTAGCTTCCACTACTCTTTCCCATAACTTCATGCTGTGATTGATCAGTTTAATCCCTCTGTAGTTACTACAGCTCTGCACATCACCCTTATTCTTAAAAATCGGTACCAAAACAATTTTTCTGCATTCCTCAGTCATCCTCTCACTTTCCAAGATTTCATTAAACAATCTAGTTAAAAACTCCACTGCCATTTCACCTAAACACCTCCATGCTTTCACAGGTATGTCATCTGGACCAGCAGCCCTTCCATTCTTCATCTTCTTCATAGCTATCTTTACTTCCTCCTTGCTAATCCACTGCACTTCATGATTCACTATCTGCACATCATCCAACCTTCTCTCCCTCTCATTCTCTTCATTCATCAGCCCCTCAAAAGTCCTCTTTCTATCTGCTCAACACACTCTTCTCGCTTGTGAGTACGTTTCCCCATTATCCTTTATCACCCTTACCTGCTGCTTTCATACAACTCTTCATACGCCTTATCCTTAGCCACCTCTCTCTTTGCCATGCACCTCATCTCCTTATACTCCTGTCTACTTTCTTCATCTCTCTGACAATCCCACTTCTTCACCAACCTCTTTCTCTGTATACTGTCCTGCACTTCCTCATTCCACCACCAGTCTCCTTGTCCTCCTTCCTCTTTCCAAATGTCACACCAAGCACCTTTCTAGCCATCTCCCTTACTAGCTCTGCTGTAGTTACCCAGCTGTTCGGTAACTCTTCTCTGCCACCCAGTGCCTGTCTTAACTCTTCCCTGAACTCCACCTCACAATTACCCTTTTTCAATTTCCACCATTTGATCCTTGGTGTTGCTCTCGTCTAAAATTGTAAATTCTTAAGTAATGAGGAGGCCCCAAAGCAACGGATAGTTTTGCCTTTCTCTGCTATATCATCTAAGTCTGTAAGAACGTTTATATGGCTAAAATGTAGGATTGCCTGTGTGAGGCCATTTCTTAGTGAGCCCTAACTTGGAGAATATATCAACAGATCAGTAAGTTCTAGATGTAGTCATAGGCTGACATTTATTACAATTGTTAGGTCCTACACTAGAAGGAGCTCCACACAGAAACTATGTGGACGTAATAGCTGCTTGGAACAAGGTCAAACTCTGCACTGGCGGTGGGGGGGCTTTAGTGTCTTTTTCCAGAATCAGAGAATGGCAAAGGTATACAATTTCACCTTTTCTTATTTCAGAAAGAGATCGAAAATAACTGTCCAGTCTTGGACCTCAGCAGCTTCAGTTACATCAGGAATGCCAAATTTCAGATGCAACTCTCCAGTGGGCCACAGCTGTGCTGCAGCAGAGCACCTGGATGGTATTTCTAGGCACAAAACTTGCCCCATTTGGCATGTTGTCTGTGGTATTATGCAAGAGCTTCCTTAGTTTGCTATTTGATGAGCTTCACTTTCAGAACAAGCTTTTACCATTTGGTCTTTCCTCTGTGCCCAAAATATTTATAGAGGTGTTTGTCCTTGGTGGCAGGGCGCTTTCAAGGTAAGTGTCATCACATATCTGCCTATCTGACTGATAGCTTCTGGTGGCCCTCTATAGAGATTTGTGTTAGGTTCCTTGACTTGGGTATTCTTGTGGTTGCATGTTCTGGAGTTTTCATAATTTCGAGGGAGTTCTGGAGTGCCCTAATTCTGGCAGATTTAAACATTGCTTAGTATTTGCCATTCTCATCCATGGAGAAAGGTAAGGAGGACATGGCTTTAGCATCCTAGGAGATGTAACAACAAGCTTAAACTGGGGCTTTTGCGCTTTTTGCCTTGTGACCCATGAGCTCCACAATTGTTTTTACAAGCCTGAGTATGCATATGTTGCATTGGACAGTGATGTTTCAGTGGAGGCAATGTGCAAACATTCTCTTAGCACCATTCTCATCACCAGTCTTTAGTTTAATGGATATCCCTCACATTTAAAATGTCAGCCTTCCCTTGTTGAAGTAGAACCTATCAAAGGTCCTGTTTGACAAATGGTTGTAAGAGGGTCTGAGAGGTCGCTTGGACCTTGTTTAAGGAAACTGGAACTCTTAAATGTGTAGGGTCTTTACATATATCATTTAGTGCTTTGAGCAATAGTGCTGGCCTTAAAGGGTCTAGAAAGATGCTTTCAGACAGGAGATTGACAAGCTTTGGTAAAACAGATGAGTTTGTAGAGGTTGTAGGTGAGTAGATAAGGCAGCATCTGCTCATATCGCTCTGCAGAGAAGAGATTGCAGGTTTGGCAGGGGATGTAGACCAGGACACCAGTCAGATAGCTATCCATTTCCTAAAAGAAGAGATAATTTGTTTGGCTTCCCTGTACCACATATTCCAGCCCTTTCTGGGAAATGAGAATAAGGGAATCCTATCTCGTCAGCCTGTGTTGGAGAAGAACGTCGTCATACCACTATTGTGATGATCTTATTGGGGCAAGAAGGAGTTTAAAGTAGACAGTTTTTCTAGTGGCGGGAAACGTTCCTGAACTTTTCCACCACTTATCTCTCTCTCTCTGCACACATGCATAGCTGTGAGATCATCATGGAGAGCATGATGTAATAACCTACACTGCTTTGCTGCAGGAGAACTGAAGTCTTTCCTAGTGACTCTGCTTTATTTTTGAATATAACGGTAACAGAAAAAAAATGTAGTAACAGCTTCAAAAGGTTCAACATGAACTTAGCAGTTTTCAGTACAGTAGTTGTATACTTTGGAATATAACCTAAGAAAATTGTACTCGGATTAGTTATGCATACAAGTCCATGCTGAAGGAAGTTAAGCATAGTATCCAGAAAGATTTTTTCCCAACACAATAATGGGCATTCTAGGAATTGTAGAAGAAACCGTTTCTGGTTCATAGCTGCTAGGCTGAAGTCAACTATTCTAGTCTTAAAGGAGAACCGCACCTACAGACTCAAAAAACATGTTGATTTCATCACGGTTTGGTGTTTCCTATATTTTAACACCACTCTGGGACTATTTACAGGTTTTTAAATATTTTTATACATAATTTCTGTGTCTGACTACATAGGGTCTAACATCTTGAAGTAATTCTAATTGTTTAGTCTGCCTCTAGGTATCCCACAATGCAGTGCTTGTCTGTAAAAAAATTACATCATGCAGGCCTCTTTCTTCCTAAAGCTCATGTCACTGCATTGCTTTTGCATGCATAAACTGTCATCTTTTAGTCAGTTTTAAGTAACATTTCATGCCGTTCAATGACTACTTAAAACGCAAACAGTGCAAATGCCTCAGAACAGACTTTCAAAGTGCTTTATACTGCTGCTTCTTTTTTAGAATGCCTAAATTGCAGTCTTTTGTGAAGCCCGAATTGTACTATTTCGACTCATCTCCCAACCCCCTTCACATCTAACTTCCCTAGCTGTAAAAGTGCTAAGGGTAATTTGAGCTGTTACCTCCTGTGATTGACAGCTCACAGCAGGAGACTTGATTCATGTACTGTTTCCTTGTTCTAGCCTTTACTTTCTGTATGGGTAGGAGAAGGATCAGGGAGCTGTGACATCACAGCATGGGTGGGTTTTTAGAATGGTCGTGGTGATGTCAATTTGGGGTGGGAATTGTCCAGAAAACTACCTGGTCATTGGCCTTGATGACATCAGTGAACTGGAGACTGCAATAAGCTTTTCCAGGGTGGGATAAAAGTTTTTTGAAAGTGAAACCACCACAGTATAATAAGGTACTCTTCTAGTGGAGAGAAACAGTTGATTTAAAATATTTTAAATGCTGTATTGTTTCTTTATAGCAGGGACTGTAAATAGGGAGAAAATGGACTGTGAGAAGTTGAGCATTTAATAACAGAATCCCATTGTTGCCCTGTGAGGTTTTTTTAACTTTGGTTTTAGTTTTTAACCAGGTCTTGCTTTGCGGTTTTATTTTTTAACCAGTTCGTGTTTTGCATGGCTTTGAGTTGTCATAAGTTACAAAATATATAGTGTGTATACTCATTTTAAGAATGGAATCATTCAGAGGTTGTATGATCATAAAGCACACTGCTACACTTTGCCTTAAACACTGAACCCCACGTAGCTCACCGTGGCTAAAACAAGCTTGCATAGAGGGCAGGAAATGCAAAGAAAAAAAATCTGTCTCAAAGTATCTCCAATAAAGCTTGTATATAATCATGTTTAATGAACAAAGGCTTTCACACATACAAGTGCTTCCTCAGGCATTTAAAAATGCATATTAAAAGAAAGGCTTATATAAGGATATTTAAAATCAGTCACATGGCACAGACAAACCAGTCAAATGCATTCAGTCAAAATAATTAGTACTCTTAAGATAAGTTATTTTCTAATATGTCTTAATTTCAAGACCAGCTTTAAAGACACAGCTTCATTTAATCCAGGGTTTTTTATTTGCCCAGACTTTTAGAATCCATTTGTATTTGGCATTTTTAGTTAATGCTGCTATGTGTACCCCTCTTAGGGTTTTGCATGATTACTTGCATTACAGCAAAGCAAAATTGGTGATGTTCACCCTTTTCGATTATATGTTTACTGAGAGCGTTACAGGTGCATTGTTTTTTGATGACAGATTGATGCTGACATATCCTGTCTTTAAACTTTCTGTTGGTCTTGGCTACATAAAAGGCAGAACAGGTGTCGTGTATAGCTAAATAAATCACATTGACAGGATCACAAATGGCAAAAACTTTGAGGGAAATATTGCTTTTTATAGATTCACAAAGCATGACATCTTTTATATATAATATTTGCAAAAGAAACATTTATGAAAAGGACGAGTTCCTTTTCTTTGACTACATCTAATATCTGCAGTATTTCTTTGTTCCTTGCAGCATAACAACCATTTTAAGTGACTGCTGTTTCTTAAAATTAAAGCATTTGATGTGAGGCACGTTTGACATGACCATTCAAGAGAATATGCCAGTGTTTCTTTTTGATACTTTGTACTTGTTTAGATTAGTTTATTATAAGTTAGTAAGAACCTCATATTACTGCTTGTATTCTTTGTACTGTTCCTTAATGTAGGAGTTATTGCTCTGAACAGTGAACCATCATCTGTTCTCCTATTGATCACCATTTGCTTCGCTGTATCTATTTCAGATGGATAGTATTCTCTGTCTAAAAAGTGTTATGCCATTCTAACTACATGTTAAAGGTATCATCTGATGTATTTAATGTATTCAAGCATAGCATCTGCCCCTTATCTAAAAGCCGGGTGCATACTACATCGATGCAAGTATTTCTGTTTACTTCCTTCATAAAGATCAATGTATAAAGACAACAATTTGCTGTTTTAGACCTATCTATGTCAAGAAATTCTGTTTTGTATTCTGAAACCGTGTCTGTAAAACTGAAAAGCTCAACAGTTTCAGTAATATATTTCATTAAATCATTACAAATGTTGCCCAGTTCCACCACAACTCAAAAAAAAATGTTATCCACAAAACATTTATAAAACACGTCACAATAAAATGGATTCTTAGTACTCAAGACATATTCTTGTTCCCACATGTGCATTATTATGTTAGCATAAAATATTGGCTACTGGTGTTCCCATGGCCATCCTTTGCTTCAGCAAGAAAAATTTGCTTTGAAATGTAAGCAGATTATTATTCACAAAAGTATCTGAACAGTAACACATATTGTTAATAAATGTATTATCCCTGATTGTTTGCAATGTCAGAAACTCTGTACTCCTTCTATACCATATTTATTACAAATCACAGTAAAAAGTGAATTCACGTCCATAGTTACTAACAAACTCTTTCATTTTTACAGTGCCAGTTATAAATTTTTCTCAGATAATCACCATGGTTTTTAATAAAGCTTGGCATCAGATGTTAAAAAAAATCACTTGCATTATTTTCCATATGCATAATCGGTTCAGTAAGCCAGCTTCATGATGATATAATCACATTCATTGGGGGGTTTTGAACATCCTTATGTTTCTTAGGAAGGCCCTAATACATTGGTACAATGGGATGCATAACATAAAAAAAACTGTAACAAATCAGCTGTAAAAGCACCTTTACAGTACAAATCATAAACCCTTTTATTGACCTTATATATAGTAAGATTTATATCCTTTCTCAAAATTTGTAAACAAGTGCTGATCACTCAGCAGTAAATTTGTGGAGTCTTTACAGCTATTAAATTACATAACAGTTGCACCCCCTTTATCAGAATTTTATTATTACACTGTCTTTGTTATTAATCAATGAGTTTAGGGCCTCCAGCTCCCTTTCAGTTAAGTTAGAACTACATAGTTCCTTCTGCCGAAAATTATTGTAAATGTCATCTGTACAGATCTGCTCAAACGCTTCAGTGGTGGGGTTTGAAATAGGTGTGAATCTGGTTGATCTGTGTAGTGGGGACCAGCTGAGCCATCTCTGGGAAAGTTTACACAGATAAGTTATGCGTGCAAGTCCGTGCTGAAGGCAGTTAAGCATAGTATCCTGAAATATTTACTCCCATACACAGAAGAAACTGTCTCTGGTTCATAGCAGCTAGGCACCTATTCTAGTCTAAGGTTTTTTAACTATTTTAGTTTTTAACTAGGTCTTGCTTTGCTGTTTTATTTATTTATTTTTAATGAATTCTTTTTTGCATGGTTTCCAGTCATCTTAAGTTGATAAATATGTTGTTTGTATACTCATTTTAAGAATGAAATCATTCAGAGGTTGTATGATCATAAAGTATACTGCTACATTTTGTCTTAAAGGGAGTTAGCATTGCTGGAAATGTGTGTTCTGTTATTGGATATCAGAATGTGCTCTGTTCCTAGATGTGGACACATTTTCCCTTAAACTTTGAATTATAACTTACTGACTGCTTTCATTCTGACGTGCATCTCAGTCTCTAAATTGGCCATTGTTTGTACCCCCGGAACATATTTTGAATTGCTGATAGCTCAATTATCAAATGTACTTTCTCCATTTTTTTATCACTGTCAGTACCTATATTTATAAGGGTGTGGTTTCAGGATGACTGGTTTCTAGCCGTACAGTATCTATATTTATATGGGTGTGGTTTCAGGATGACTGGTTTCTAGCAGTACATGATGCTATCCCATTTCAAACCAAGGCAGTTTTTAATTTGAGCTTAACATCAGGTTTCAGTACTGGATTCTTTTTTTGTTTGCAACCAGGCCTCCGAGCATGATTTTTAGAGGTGACCAAAGCCATCTGGAAGTCTTCCACTCATCAGATTTATGTAGGCTGGTAAAAACAGGCAAGGCAGGGAAGTATCCTATGCTGCCACAGTCATTTTGCAGGCAGTTGTGACTTATCACAGATGGCTGTATAACTAGAATCTTTTAGCTCACAATTAGATGCATATTTCTGGCATCTCTTTGTATCATGTCTTCATAGAAGGCAGAACCGTGGCTCATCTTAAGTGGCAAGTGGTTTACAGTTTCTTTCCTTGTCTGCCTCTGAAAACCCTATTTCCTTCTTTCTGAGACTTGAACTTAATAAGATTGACAGGCTTTTACATGTCATTTTGAACCAGCCGATCTTCTTTTGGAAGAAGCTTTTCTTGGTAGCATTTCTAATGTTACTGGCATCTTGAAGCTGCAGACCGTTTGTCAATAAGGAGCTCTGATCTTCCACACAAATCATATGTCCCTTAAGATTAACCCATATTTTCAGAGTATTGATTTCAGATTTGTCTAGTTATCCAGATCATTCGCATCCCTCTCCTTTTTAGGAATAGAATGCAGGGGACAGAGTACCCTTTTTAATTGATGTACCCCACCAGCACAGGTTTTGCTTACAGAGGGTACCTAAGTTCAGGGAGGTAGACCACTCATTTTTCTACTTTACTTAAGAGAAGGAATGTATTGCAGAGGCCATATAGTCATTTGCTTGGCATTTAGTACAGAGGATTAAGACTTGATCTTTTAATGAGCTTCTTCCAGAGGTACAAGGTTTGATTCCTTCAGTTTATGTTTAGCTACTGTATGATAGTGAACAGCTCACTTTACTCCTTTGGGAGCTGGCATAATGGTGAAGGTGTTTATCTCACAGGCAAAAGGTATGTGGTTTGAGTCTCACTTTTGTTGAGAAATTGACTTAGCTTAAAATAGCCTGCAAGAGCAGCTAGCCTAGTACCTGGCTATGAACTTTTTTTTTCAAGCTGGATAATGAACTGCTTTTTGCATTTTCTGCAATCAATGATACCCTTTCCACGAGAGGTATGGCTTTTTCCTCACTTGATTAAGATACGTCTCCATTGTGATGATGGTAATATAGTACAAAAACATATTCCTTGGTCACTCCTGTACTTATTTTTTGTATAATGTTTTAAAGTGAGAGCTGATTGAACTTTGTAGTTTATATTTGTGGAAGGGATGTATGCTTAATGACTAGACCTGGCAGAAAAATAAATTAGTACTCTGAAAAGATGTTATTGTTGCTGTGATTGTCAGCCATGAAGATGGATAAGATGGCCATACATAAAAGAAGGTAGTGTTACTTTTGGAGGGCCAGCAAAAAGTATTCCAAGAAAGTAGACATGTTGAGGTACCTTGAGTTAAATAAATAGCAGCCATCAAAAGATTAATAAAGTAAGAGCTAAATTTGATCCTTACATTGCCAAAATGAGAGCTTTGGAGATGGAGTCCGTAAATACGTATGTTTCTGCTATTGGGGAGGACTGGGCAGTGTGGCTTTTGTTCCAGCATAAACTGGCAAGTTGAAATGTTTGTATATTGGACAGGTAGAAGTTGAAAGAACTTGTACTTGCTCATGGAAAACAAAGATAGTGAGACAACCACAATACATTTGTTTTTGTTTTGAGACTTAAAAGAGTTTTGAGAGATTAGATTTTCTGTATACTTCAGCACACAGTAAAATTGATGAGCTTGGAGAAAAAAGGTAGTTTTTTTTTTAATGACTATAATCTACATGCTTTCTTTCCCACCTCCTGACCCTGCACAGCTTATCCCTTATTGCTCCTTTTCAGGTACATTGGATGTAAGTAATCCTTCACCAGGTGGCACCGCAACTCCTCACAGAGTCCGTGTCAGTGATATATTTCTACTTGGCCCTGGGAGTGGGGGATCTGATAAGGTACAGGGAGTTGGTTTCATTGAGAGAATTTTAGCTGTGGCAGTTATTGGCATATGTTTTATGCTGCTTTGTCTGATGTATTTTCCCCAAAGGTTTAACACCTTTTTTGATACAGAAACCATAATCGTTCATTGAGAGTATGATCTTAAGCAATCCAGCCAAAGGCACTGAGTTCACATCCGTGGAGCTGTGGAATGGATGGCTTCTGAAAATGGTGAAACATCAAGACTTTCTATTTTGTCTGTGTTAAAAAAAAAAAAAAGTAGCCTACCTATTAAAAATGATTTTACTTTTAGAGGTTGTATAACCATACCTCTCAACTATCCAAATTTTTGCCTCACAGCAAGAACTAGCCCCGCCATTGAGCAGCCCTATTCAACCATAGCCTAAGTACAGGCTTCATTCCAGTAGAGTGGAGAACTGCCATTGTCATCCCTTTGCACAAAGGTGGTGCCACTACTGACCCTGGAAACTATTGCCCCATTAACTAGATAAGTCTGATCTGTAAAGCTGTGGAGCATATTATTATGGAACTCATAAGCAAGGGCATAAGCAGTCTCCAAGCATTTGACCCCACCCAGTTTGGATTCGTCAAGGGCTGATCTTGTCGGTTGAACCTGGTTGACTTTTTTGAGACTGTTACCAAGGCACTGGATGAGTCAGTACACACAGCTTACCTTGACTTGGCCAAAGCCTTTGACACAATCTCTCACTCGGGCATTGTCAAAAAGCTAAAGGAACTTGGTGAAAATCCCTATCTCATCAGGTGGGTGGCTACCTGGCTCACTGATAAGACCCACAAGGTCAAAATAGGTGCCACTACTTCTGATAGCTGACCTGTTACTAGTGGTGTCCCCAGGGATCTGTCCTGAGACCCCTATTGTTTGACATCTACTTTTCAGAGGTCCAGGCAAAGACAAAAGGCCTGTGGCTGACTAGGTTTGCGAACAACTGTAAGTTGGGTGCTGTCATTGACTCCCCAAACGATGTTAACATACTTCAAGAGGGTCTCACAGCAACAAATGACTGGTGCCAAAGTCATGGCCTTACGTTAAATGTAAAAAAAAAATTATTATCATACCATTTGGCAAAAACACAGTTGGTTTATCTCATAAGTAAAGGGATTGCATCCAGCAAAAAGGAGGTTATTACCCCTCTGTACTCCCTCATTAGACCAATAATCGAGTACAACACCCCGTTTGATATGTAGTTCTCCAAACACCTGCACCAACTGGAAAGACCACAGAAGTACCTCACAAAGAGAATCCATGGCCTCCAACACCTATCCTATGTGGAGAGGCTCAAATCACTATCACTCTACTCTATCGTACAGATTGCTCAGAGGTGATCTGTGTCTCGCCTACAGGGCAATCTCAGACCATGCTCTACTGAAGATGCTCCATATCCATAAGTCTAACTCCTCACGTAGTACGCGATCAAAAGGCTTAAATCTAATATGTGACATTAACAAAACTTGCTGGAGAGACAGGTTGGTCTCCCAGAGGCTGCCCACTCTCTGGAATAGACTCCCCTAACATGTCAAGCAAAGTACGTTACTGACCCTCTTCAAGCGCAACCTTGATGAGTGGATGGGCAACCAGAAATTTGTCCCAGGTGTTCCAACTGTGTCCCTCATTGACAGGGGTGTCAGGTGCTGATTGATGTTTTTTTGTTGGGGATAAACTCTTGGCTAGGCTTGTAAGGGCCCCAAAGCCCATTAGCCTAGTAATCTCTTATGATGTTTTTGTTCTTTTCTGTTCCTCATAATATTTGTGTTTTTGTGGCAAATCATTAAGGACTGACGTTCATTATATCCTTCAGTAAATTCATGCTAATGCAAAACCTGCTCTAACAGTGTTTAAAATCTTTTGCTGAGTTTAGGCCTTTGCCTTCCACCCTCATTATTTTTCACTATGTCCAGAATTTGTTTGCTAAGAAGTTGAGAGGTATGCACATGATTCAGAAAGCAGCAGTGTGACAAATGAGGCAAAGTGAATGTAAGAATAGTCCAATTAGACTTGGGAGCTTTGCTTTATTAAAGTACATGGTAAATAACTCCTTTTATAGAAATTATGGTATTTTATTTGCAGTGTTGTCTTAAATGTATAGTGTTTTTCTTAACTTATGAGCATTTGCATGGTAAGGAATGGTGGTAAGCTCCTACCCACCCTCTCTAGTACTTTAGTTCAGGGAAATACTGATTGCGGTTCAGTGTACACCATGTTTGTTATACTGTTGTAAAATGGAAGTTACTGTGTTGCGTCTGAAATATGAAATTTCTTGTATCATAGAAATTTGAGGTACTTTTAGTTACGTTTTTGAAGGCTTTATGTGAGGATATTTGGGGTAGCTTGGACTTTCTCTAATTTGTAAGGAATTTGAATGTTTTAAGTTTAGGCAAGTAATTGTGTCTTTCTAAATGTAGTTAAAAGTTTTGTCAGATATAGTAATGAGAATGTTGGTAAAATGATTAAATATTTCCAGAAAGATTAAGGAGCAATTGGGAGGGGATATTTGGGGGCAACTAGTGATTTTGTGTGTTTAGTTACCACTGGATAAATGTGCATATAATTTCATGTGTCGATTTTGGTGAATCAAGTGGTCAAATTTTATTTTCAGGGAATTAATTTTTTTCATATTTTTAAGATTGCTTCCAGTTGTTTCATTCTAAATAGTTTTATTTGTTAGTTACATTTATTTTGGGGGGGGGGGGTGCAGAAGAATATCGAACACACTTTCATTTTATAGTATGGGTGCGTGTGAGAGAAGTGTTTCAAAGGGAAGATATTCAGATTAAGAATTCTTTCAACATTTATGTTTGCAGAGTAGACTTGAAAACATAATATTTTTTTTTATAAAACATAACTGGTATAACTAATCAGGTTTAAAAAAAGTGAGTATTCCACTATGCAAAAAGAGATTAACTTTGGGTAGTCAGATTCAGAACTGTAGTTAGGTTACCAGTGGTTAAGTATATAGATATACTATCCAAACAATGTCCTTCTATCCCTTTATATCAGCCTTCACTTTTAACTAACTGGGGGACTAAATCAAAGTTAATTTTTTATGAGTCAGTATCGTAACACTTCTCCTTCTCCCAGATGGGCAATATGAAAATGCCTCGGTGTACATGTGTCCAAGATGTTCTTCAAAGCTAAGGTATGTTTCCTGCAGTAAGAAGAAAGTGAGTTTAAATTGGTTAATATAAACAAACATTTTACACCTTTTAATAGAGCTAGAAATACCATTAATATTCCAGGAAAATATAGTAATACTACGCATGACAAAGTCAGTTTTGTTTCCATAGACTTTCTTAACTAGTACCCAGTCAATTTCTATTGCATTGACACATAAATTTGATAAATGAAAAAGTCAAGCTCTTTCTGCAATGCTAAATACTAAAGCCCTAATAAGAATATCATTTTTGTTAACCAGTGTATCCCCCAGCCCATTCCTAAGCATTATATCTAAACAGTTAAAACCATTTGTATAGTAAAACTTAATGCTTCCAAGGAGAGGTTAAAAAACCCTTGATAAGGCAATGAAGCCATGTGACACTTCCTTGTGCCTAGTAAGGGGACTGCAAGTTAGCTTGTTAGTCATTCATTTTAAGCACATGGATAAAGCCTACTTATCCGCCTCCCAAAAAATAAAATTAGAGTAAACTCTCAAGTGACCGGAACCCAAGCAACTGGCAAAGACATATCGAAGAAATACAGTACAATTGTCATGTGTTGCACTTTCCGTTTTCTCCCCACAGAAACATGCCTTACATTTTTAGAGTTTGAGTTTTAAAAAGGAAGATATGAATAAATTCTCTCTATCCCCAACCTGAGAACAAGTCAAACCAAACAAATAGTATAGAGTACAGTATTAGTCAGGCCTATTTGTAATAGCAACTCTCAAGCAACCAGAAACTGCAGTTATCTGGCATCTACCAATCCCCGTGGATTCCGGTTATCTGAGAGTTTATTGTATGTTACATATATGATCAACTGTTTTAAATTAGTGTGACATTTGAAGCACATATTTCCTCCTTCATTTCCTGTGTAACAGTACCAGTATGTGCTGTTCAGTATCCCAGTTACAGAGACAATCACACAAATAATCAAATGCTCTAATCCAGTGTAGCAGCTGAGAGCCAGGGCAAGTCTTTCTCTCCTTCCAGCAGCAGAAAAAGAAATAATATAACACACAGTTCACAAAGTAATAGTGATGTCTCAGCTACAAAATATAGCTGCCTTTGTGTCATTCTTTTAAACAGAGGAAAAGGTTCAACTGATTTCCTAGGAGATCTCTTACTGAACCCCTCTGTTGACCAGGAGATCAGTACCAGGCTTCTCGGACTGGGGGCTAGTGTTTGAGTCAGACACAACCTATACTTTGCTTCATCAGGTGAGAGATAGGTACGAGTCTCATCAGGAAGCCAGACCTTCAGGTCATTTGGGTAAAGAAGCCTGAATTTCCATGTGTTCCTTCTGCAAAATCTTATAGCTGGTGCTGTTTGGAAGGCTGCTCTTTGTTGGGTCTCTGGTGTGTAGTCGTTATCAGCAAATACTGTGTGATCTAAATAAGTAAGCTGTTTTCCAGGCGCCCAAGGAGAGGTAAGAATTCTCTCCTTAAGTGAATAAGTGGTGAAACAAACAAGCAGTGGCTGAGGTATCGGTGTACTGTCCTATTGGATAAGCTCTATTAAGATACCTTTTGTTGATGTGCCAGTCCATTCTGTTAAACGTCGAGTGATGAAGGCTATACAACGTTCTGTCTTAGGAGTCTCGTGTTTATGCCTAGGATACCACAAGTAATGTTCCTAAGTGAGCGATCCTCAGTGTCAGTTAATTTTGTTTCCACATATTCCAGCCTTTGTACTGATTGCTCATGCTGTTGTTTCAGGGTCATGTTCTCAGATGCTAAGCCTGTTAAAGAATCTGAGTGCTCAGTTAGTGTTCTTCATGTCCTTAATTTTTGCATCTGTTTTAGAAATATATCCCATGAGTGCACAGTTTATTTTCTGGGCCTCTAACATTAACTTATCTAACTTTTTGTCCAGATTCTCCATGGCAGAGGCACTCCCTGAATTTAGTAACTTGAGGGGATTAAATGGAATGTTAACAGCACATGTTGCTTATTGTACTTGGATCAGAGTACTCTTCATTTTTTCGTCTTCCCCATGTCATGTAAGAGGGTATTTTCTTGTCTCTTCTTTCAGACTTGATGTCTGTTTTTACTGATAGAATCCCCAAGAAAAAAAGTCTTTAAAACTGTCAATTTGTACAACAAATGATTTTGATGAAGTATAAATGGAGCTGGATGTAGTAGTTTATTTTATCTTGTTGTCTAAAGAAGTTTGGCTACTAGCTGGACGAAAAGCGATTTGAATAAAATTGTGTGCTTAACTTTTACATTTTGTGGATTTTGTTGGACTTCACAGTTTTCACCTTCCAGTCGCCACTTTTGTTGTTTTTTTGGGTTTGTTCTTTGATTTTTCAGTTTGATTTGTGGTTTTGTTCATGGCTACTGGGAGTATTGAAAATTCGTTGCCTGACTCTCCAATGCTGTTGTCTGCTTCTATGCAAAAGGGTTCGGATGATGTGGGGAACTGCTTTGATAAACATCATGAACAAGGGACTGGGAAGTCTGAGCACTAGACATGACAAGTTACCACAGACAACGGCTAACTGTAGGGAGAGTGAAGTTATGATGAGTAACAAGGACGTTCCCTGTAATGGAACCAACAATGGAGGTATGGAAGGTGGGGCAAGTAGTAAAAGACCTGTGCATACAGTTCCACCATCCACTACTACACCAGTGACATCAGCGCTTGTTTTAGGACCTGCTGATTTGCCAGATGTCACCTCCTGGCTTAAAGTGCAACCACCTTTGGTGAAGTCAGGTGGGATGACAGTTGCTGAACAGCCGAGTGCAGGTAACGCTTCTTTGGTAAATCAACTGAAGACTTTAGATCAGATGTCTTTGAAAGCTAAAAAAACTGCAACTAGAAATTATTTCGATGAGTGTAAAAAGGTGGGAGTGATTCCCAAAGGTTTGCATTCCTGGCAGTACCCTTCGGGGTTAGAGGCGGAGTCAGAGTTTCACCTGGATTTGCTGAAACTCTCTGATAAACATGGGTTCGAGCTGATGAGCTTAATGAGTAAACATTATCAACAGACTGTGGATGGCCTTACTGCTGAGATAGCACAAATAGATCGGAACATCAGGTTGCATAAAGACTTTGGCAGGTATAAATTTGATTATACCAGAATTTTGACTGCAATAGATCAACATCTTAATAAGAATTCAGAAATCAAGGCAAAAAAACTAAGAAGGGATATAAAAGTGTACAAGAATAATGCCGCTTATCCAACCCCACCCCCTTCACAAAACCAGAACTTTGTAAACCAATGAGTATCTCCTCCCTACTGCAATAATGGTAATGAATGTAGGAGCGAACAAAGTCATACTACAGAAAATGTATTTGTCAACAATTCAGCGGATAGTAGAGAAGATAACGAGCGATCACCAGAGAATGTAGATGAATGTTTTGAACAAACAGGTAATTCGTAGGGAAGAGAGCAGAGTCCTTTTTCCAACAATGGTCAAAACCACCAGAAACGTTACAACATGAGGGGGCAGCACAACGGCAACATGTACTACAAGAAAGGAGGGAACAACATAGGGAAGAAATGACTGGTAACCATTTAAAAATTTTGTCAAACAAAAATGGTGATTTTAAAGTTTATAACTTTACTAGTCACATTATCAGTGCTGAACTATGTGAACTTTTTTCTAAAGGACTGACGTTTGTTCCAACACAGCATTTTGGTTTATCTAGGACATTGATAGAGCTTAAATTATTTGTACAAAGGATGAATTTGACTGTGCTTTTGGGGAATAAAGACAGTTTAAACACTGATATAAGGGTCCCTGGTACATTTAACCCCCCTACACACACCCCATGTTGAGTTTATATGAGCATTTGTGTGAAATGGATATAAGAAATATATGTGGGAAACAGGTGAATGGTGGTTGTTCTAACCTCTCTAAAAGGGAGAAGGAAGCTTTGCAAGCATTCAGGTTGCTACCAGTGCGTGTCTTAAAACCAGGCAAAGGTGGGGGTATAAATGAATACAGTGAAAAAATGAGGACTGTGTTAGGTGGTAACGCATATGAAGCATCTAGTTTAAATGAGTTAAACATTGCTTACAAACGCATTAATGTCTTCTTGAATGACTTGTTTTTAGAGGGGACTATTGATTTGGGAGCATTAAATTATTTAACAGTTGTTTTACCTAAAATTCCAAGTTTGTTTAGACTGCCAAAGTTACATAAAGATATTTTGAACCCCCCCTATGCGGCTTTTGGCTAATGCTAGGTCTTCTATTACTTATGCTATGGCCAAATTGGTAGACAATATTTTAAAGAAATATGTGAGGAAAGAGTCTCAGATATGTAAAGACTCAGCAATTGAAAGTTTTCCTTGCCATGAAAATATAAAAGTCTTAACTGTGGATGTCATTGATTTATATTTTTCAATCCCTCATGCTTTAGGTATAGAATGAGTAGTCGAACGGATGTTGGCATATGGTGCTGATGGAGGGGAAGTACGTTTGATTCAAGAATTGCTGGACATCATTTTAGTTAACAACTTTGTGATGTTTGATAACTATATTTATTTGCAAAAGGTGGGGGTGGCTATGGGTTCCCCCTGTGGGGCCAGTTTTTCGAATCTTGTAATGGCCCAATGGGAACACCAGTATGTACTGAATGTACCTGAAAACCAAACGAGGATCAAGTTTTACACAAGGTTTTTAGATGATGTCTTTATTTTGTTTGATGAGACTAGTTTAGAGGTGGAAAGCTTCTTGGTGGGAATCAATGGCAACACTGAGTTTTTGAAATTCACTCACAAGTGCACTGATGAAAAGATCACGTATTTGGATATAGAGTTAAGTAAGGATGTTTCTAATATGTGTTTTATGGCTGCCATTCATCGTAAGGAAACTTACTCTAACTGTATGTTACACTACACGAGTGCCCACCCCCAGTACCAGAAGAAATCTGTAGTAAAGGGCCAAATGGTCCAAGCTGCACGTATGGTAACAAGAGAGGACAGATTTCTTGAGGAGTGTGAATTACTCAAGGGAATGTTTTTGATGAGAGGGTACCCTGAGGTGTTGGTATTGAATATTTTTGAGGAAGTTTGGAGTAAAAGGAAAGCAGGTATTTACAAACCTATATTGACAGGGCACCGTGGTGTTTTGGATAAGGTTGAAAGTGAAACTGGTTTAAGTCCCCCCTGTAAAGAGGTTGTCTTTGATGACCAGAAGTCAAAACATCTGATGAGTTTCATTACAGTATTTAGCTTGGAGGCTGAAGGAATAAGGTCAATTTTACAAAGGAACTGGAGTGTGTTTACCTTTGAGATGGATTTAACTGACAAGTTAGGTGATAGACCAACAGTAATATACAAAAGGGGTAACAACTTAAAGGGTATAATGGAAATGAGTAAAAAAGCTAGATGCAGAATTACTGGGACATTCAAATGTGAGTCTTGTAAGTTTTGTGGACATCTAGCAACTGGGAGTAGTGTTGCCATTAACAACAAGATATACAGTCTTGAAGGAAAGTACACTTGTTCATCTAAGTCAGTGGTTTACCTTGCCTCATGTCAGCTTTGCCCTGCGTTTTACGTGGGCAAAACTGACAGGAAACTTAGACAGGATTTACGAGCACCTGTATAGTATTAGAAAAAACAAGTTGGAAAATGCTCTAGCTAAGCGCTGTGACCAACACCCTACACACTCCTTTGTGTTTAGAGTATTAGATCAAATCGTGCCCGATGTAAAAGTGGGCCCATTTCAACTTCTGTTGGAAAGGCAGGAGTTGATTTGGCAGTTAAAGTTACAATCATATAGAGCTCCTGGTTTGAATGACAGTTTCTTTTGTCTTGTATTTTAAAACTAAGAAGTCTTTTACGGTGAATGTGCACACATTAGGAAAGCCTTAGGGCTATGTACGTTTTTTTAAAATAAGTAAATAAGTATTTATGGTACCATATATATTTTATATATATATTTTTTATTTTTTAACATGTCTTTATATGTCTGTTTAAACTGGAGGAATGTATTTTATTTCAATTTTGAGGAACCTGTTTCTTTAAAGTGGTTTCCCTACCAATTAATTTGTACAACAAATGATTTTGATGAAGTATAAATGTTGCTGGATGTTGTAGTTTATTTTATCTGGTTGTCTGAAGAAGTATGGCTACTAGCTGGACGAAAAGCGATTTGAATAAAATTGTGTGCTTAACTTTTACATTTTGTGGATTTTGTTGGACTTCGCAGTTTTCACCTTCCAGTCGCCACTTTTGTTGTTTTTTTTTTGGACATAATCTTTCTTTCCTAGGGAAGGATGATAAGAGCTGGCATTTTTAGCTTCAAAGAAATATCTGTTAATGTTGGATGAAGTATTGCTAGATGTTAAGTTATGTTGAGATAATGGGATATTTAAGACAGCTGTTGTAACTACATATAGTGTTTGTTTGCTAGCAAGCGCTACACAAAGAATTTAGAAGACTAATGAAGGAGAGAATTTTACTTCAGGGGTAATTAAATGTTTAGGAGATTGGAATGTAATTTAGCAAGTGTTTCAGAGATCAAGGGTGGGCCTAGAATTTATCTTTTTTGTTAAACATCCTTATTAAATTATCACTTAAGATATAATTGAACATTGATACAAAAAGTGTTAATATCATTCATGCTTGTGCATCATACATTACATACATTTTCTTTTTTGTAACAATTATTCACTACAGCAAAATTGCTCATTTCCCACCTTCCCTTAAACCTCATATTTTGTGAACATTTTTCTGCATGTGTTCTTTCCATAAATTCCATTTATTTCTATGTAATTTCATAGGTTCATAGGTTCATACTAGGCTATCTGCCCTAGGACATTTATAAGCCTAGCCAGAATGTGTTTGGCTTTCGCCACCCATTTTAAATTTATTTTGCTATGCCCTTTTTCGAGGTTAGTATACTGTGCCTCTGTCTAACAGTGACACAGAAGTGATACCCGGGGTAAACCTACGATCTCCCATCCACTCATCAAGATTCCTCTTGAAGAGAGTCAATGAGGGACTCTGCCTAACCTGGACTGGGATTTTATTCCAGAGTGAAGGGAGCCTCTGGGTTATGAATCTGTTCCACCAGCATGTCCTATTTATTTCAGTGCTGAGGTTCAAGTCTCTCGAGCGTGTAGCTCGATGGGATTTGGATTTTCTGAGGTGCAGCATGTCCATTAATTCCGGGTTGGACATGGCTTTATACGTCAGGCACAGATAGCCTCTGAACAGGCGGTATGCCACTGAGTAGAGCTGGAGTTTCTTTAACCGGGCAGCATATGGCATCTGTTTGAGCCCTTTGATCCTCTTGGTGAGGTACTTTTGGGGTCTTTTCAGTTGCTGCAGGTGTCTGGTAAGGTACATCCCAAAAGGGGCATTGTACTCAATTATGGGCCTGATGAGGGATGAGTAAAGAGGCACGATGACCTCCCCTGATCTAGATGTGAATCCCTTCATGATTAGGCAGGCTATATAAAATGTTTTTCTAACCACTTTGGCCACGTGGTTGTCAAATGAAAGATTGCTATCAACTTGGGTCCCCAGGTCCCTAATTACTTCTTCTGTACTTAATGGATTACCACCTATGTGGTAATTTGTGGGCACTTTGTTTTTGCCAAAGGGGATGACTATACACTTTTTGGCATTTAGCTTGAGGCCATGGCTCTGGCACCAGTTGTCTGTTTCTATGAGGCACTTTTGGAGGATGCTTGTGTCTGCTGGAGAGTCGATTATGGCGCCCAGTTTGCAGTCATCTGCGAACTTGGTCAGCCACCGTCCTTCCATGTTGGCCTGTACCTCCGAGAAATATATACCGAACAAGAGAGGTCCCAGGACTGAGCCTTGTGGGACACCACTTGTAACTGGTTTGGAGTCTGACATGGCTCCAGCAATTCTAACCATGTGGGTTCTGTCCTTGAGCCAGTTTGCAATCCATCTAGTGACATAGGGGTTTATATTTAAGCTGGTGAGCTTATCTATAATTTCCGAGTGGGGTATTGTATCGAAGGCTTTTGCGAGGTCCAGGCAGGCTGTGTGGACCACCTTCCCCTCGTCAATGGCCTTGGTGACTGTTTCAAAGAAATCAACCAGGTTTAAGATGCAGGATCTGCCCTTAACAAAGCCGAACTGGGTAGGATCCAGTGTTTGTAGGTCCCCAATATCTTTATTTATGAGGTCCATGATGAATCTTTCCATAGCTTTGCAGACCAAGCTAGTCAGGCTTATGGGGTGATAGTTTCCAGGATCCGTTGAGGCACCACCTTTATGGAGAGGGACCACTGTTGCTGTACGCCACTCTTTGGGCACATATCCTGTAGTAAGGCTGAGATTGAACAGTAGTTTTATGTTTGGGTTTAGCTCTTCTTGGAGTTCATGTAGGATGCAGCCCGGGACACCATCTGGTCCCATTGATGCTGTGTTTTTTGCTTTGCAGAGGGCGGCTCTTACCTGAGCATCTGAGATGTCAAGGGGGCAGCACTCTGCTGGGATAGATAGTTGCCCTTTTGGTGGGGAGAAGTTTGCGCTGAACCTGTCGGCTATGATGTTGGCAATGTCTGTGGGTTCGGTGTATTTGTTGTCATTTTGGACTAATTCTGAGCATATCTGGGAATTATCACCCAGGTTCCTAACATAACTAAAGAAAGCCTTGTGATTATCCTTAGTGTCCTGTGCAATTTTTCTCTCGAATCTGGCCTTAGACAATTTTATGTGTGCCCGTAGTTTTTTGCTAATACTGATCAGTGATGCCTTCCTTTTTGGGATTTTGCTCTATCATTTAGTAGCTTCCTCCTTCTATTGTATAGTTTGTTTATGGCTGGGGTCCACCAGACAGGACGTCTGCTTTTGGAGGATTGGGTCTTGGTTTTATTTGGGATCGCATGATCCATGCATTCCTGAAGGTGTTCATAGAATGCGTTTATAAAGGATTCTGCGGTCTGGGACATATTTTCCACAGGCCCGAGGGCTTTAAAGGATTCCACCTCAGTTTTGAGGAGTGTGAAATTTGCTTTAGAGAAGTTTTTCACTGTGGTTTTCTGGGCAGGGGGTGGGGTCGGGATGTGAATATCCAGTGAGATTAGTTTATGGTCTGATCTTACCAGTGAGGGATACACTTCTGGTCTGGAGCATAGAGTCCCCATGTTGGTGATGATCAGGTCCAGTATGTTTTCCCCTCTTGTGGGAGTCGTAACAAGTTGTTCCATAGCATTTGAGTTTATAAATTCTAGGAACCTTTGGGCTAGGGTGTTGGAGCTAGAGTAATGTTCCCAGTCTATGTTTGGGTAGTTGAAGTCGCCCAATATAATGGTGTTTGGAGAGACCTTCATGTTTTCCAGTGTTCTCAGGAAGGCCGAGTGGGGTTCCTGGGTTTGTGAGGGTGGTCTGTAGCAGGCTATAAACTGGAAGGCAGTTTTACCCACTGTTAGTTGCACATGGATAGTCTCTGATGCTTCGTGCTTTGCCACCAACCTGGAGGTGTGGGTATCTTTGATGAATATCGATACTCCCCCTCCTTTTGTGGTTCGGTCCAAGTTTTGGGGCCGAAAAGCATGGTATGAGGTATAACCTGGTAGTGCTGGGGTGCTCTCGGGAACCCTGAACCAGGTTTCTGTTACTGCACAGATATCTATGTTCTCCATGCTAAGGAGAGTTTTGAGTGCGTGCATCTTGAGGTTTAGACTTCTGGCATTGAGTAGCATTACTCTTAGTTTCTTATCCCTTGTGATACCTATGGAGGTGGGTTTGTCTTTTGAGCCTTGCCTAAAAAAGGCACTATGGGGGTAGCAAGAGCCTTTGCCAATATCCGAAAGCCCAGGGGTGACAGATGCAAGCCGTCCCTAGCGAAGCATCGTGGCTTGTCGAGCATATCATCCCAAGCTGACAGGCATTGGATCCCCTTTGAATGACACCAGTACTTAAGCCAATTGTTGAAATTGATCATCTTGTCTTCATATTGTGGCATCATTCTTGGTGAGGGTAAGATGCTACTCAAGGTCAGGGTCATACCGGCCTGGGCTACATGCTCAGAGAGCTCCTTTATGTCTCTTTTCATGTAGTCCAGGGAGGTACGTCTCAGATCATTCACACCAGCATGGACAATGACTGAGTCATATTTGTACTTGCCTTGGAGTGACCTGAGTGCTTGTGTTATGTGGCGGATCCTAGCATCCAACAGGCTGCTCACCGTGACCCTCTCCTTGTTCAGCCTAGTGAGCGGGACGTCAGTGTGCCTGACGATAGAGTCACCTATTACAAGTGTATCAGGTGTGTTGTTTAGTGTTAAGGGCTGTGACTGTTTGGCACACTGGCTTTGTGAGATATGTGTTGCACGTGTTTTGTTTTGGGGTAGCGGCTGCTTGGGTGTCTGCTTTGGAGGTCTCTGCTGCTTCGGCAGATCTTTATTTAGAGCCTCCGAGTATGTTTTTGTGTGATTATGTGTTTGGTTTGCTGTCGTGGTAGGTCTATGTGAGACTGGAATTGTAGTGAGTGTGGTTTCCTTCTCCTCCTGACTGGTTATGCCAGTACTGAGTTGAGAGAGCTTAGCCTCCAGTTTGGCTATATGGTTGCATCTCTCACATGAGTTGGAATTTGTTGGGTGGAGGAGAGGGTTGTCTGTGTACATGAGGCAGTTGTAACATTGCCTCAAGATTCCCAGATTCACCAGCTGGACCGGAGAGGAGATTGACAACTGACCTTTGGACATGCTAGAATAATATTGGGAATTCCTTAATAATTGAAAACCAGGGCCAGTGGGGAGTGAGGGTGTAGTGCTTTTAATTTTTAGTGCTGACTTATATAATTGTTTTAGTGAGCAAGTGCCAGGTAACTTAAGTGCAATGTGTTACAGGTAACTTAAATGCAAAAACGACAAACAGTAACTTTCTTTCAAGTGAAACAAGGAAATAAGTGCAGTAAGCAATCCTGATATCACTAGTGATCCACAGAAGTGCTGAGAAGCCACGTATTAGGTGGAATTAGCGTTCCAGGGAAATAACAAGCAAACAAACAACAAGCATATAAACAAAGCCAGATTCAGCAGGCCTGGATCTAGTCTATGCTACAGCAAACAAGGTGTACCAATTTCAGTAAGATACAGTTCAAATATTCAGGCACTATAAACCTTTAACCAGAAATTACCAGCTCAGAAGGGCAGAGTCCAGCCTTTTCTCCCACAAGAGTGCAGACCACAAACCTTCTTAATGTAAAATAACTGGCCTGAAGCCCAAGTGCTTAAACCAGAACTAATACACTTTAAGAATAACAGACACTGGGCTCTCAATCAGCAGTTCCCAACTTAGAAGGATGAAAGCTACCTGTCCTGCCACCACAGTGCATGCCACAAACCTTCCTAATGTAAAACAACTGGTCTGAAGCCCAAGTGCTTAATCCAAAAGACTTAGAATGATAGCTACACTTTAATCAAGTTATTACCAAGCAGTAATAAATACAATTGAATACTTTAGAGAATGCCTGGATTAGTGCTCAAGTTACACAAACAAAGCTAGATCCAGCAGGCCCGAATCCAGTCTATGCCACAGCAAACAAGGCGCACCAACTTCAGTAAGAAGCATTTCAGATATGCATGCACTATAAGCCTTCAACCAGAAATTCCCAGCTCAGAAGGGCAGAGTCCAGCCTCTCCTCCCACAAGAGTGCAGACCACGAACCCTCTTAATGTAAAATAACTGGCCTGAAAGCCCAAGTGCTTAAACCAGAATTAATACACTTTTAGAATAACAGACACTGAGCCCTCAATCTGCAGTTCCCAACCTAGAAGGATGTAAGCTACCTGTTCTGCCACTCCTTCCTTTTTCCAGAAATCGTATGTCTAGTTCTTTATCTCCTTTACAATATTCAGTACTGCTGATTTCCATTTCCTAGTATTTTTTTTTGTATATGTGTAGTTAGTATCATTAAACTTAATGTAAGGCCTTAGTATTTGTAAACCGTTCAGATCATGTGTTTCAGCTTAAAAGAATCATTTCCTTAGTTGCAAATGTTTGTTCCCCCAGCATTTCTGAAAGAACTATGTTGGGAATTTTTAAATGCCAACTCATTACTCTCCCAGAAAACATGTTCCCGTTCACCCATTTCTCTTTTCTGTCATACCTCCAGCATTTTCTATCTGTCTGTGGAAAAAAAAATCTGTCTGCTTTGGGTATAAAAATACCTATGAATATATGTCCAAGCAAAAGTACTAAACCTTCTGGACTTTGTTGCATACGTACATATGTCCTTCCATTGTTGCTTTGTAAATTATTTCCAGTCTCTTTTCCTAATCTTTTTTAACCTCCCTGGATTGATCCTTACAGTTGTAATGCAGTGTTTTATATGCCCTATTACTTATCCTTTTTTAACAGCAGCTTCTGTTCTAGACAAAATGCTGTTATTTGGCTTAGCACTCCCCCATCCCTTTCTCTTTGCCTATACACAGTCAATCCTTGTTAGGGAAGGCAGTCTCCAACCTAAACTTCCGCTTGGTCTCATCCCACTGTATTACCTTTTCCTCTCTCGTTATTTGCTCTTAATACCTTTAGTTCCTTTATCATTATTCTCCAGTAAATTCCAGCTGTCTTCCTCGTTTTCTGTTTCCTCAATTTGCAGTCATCCCTATTGGCAAAATCTCCTTTTCCCATTCCCTTGTTGGCTTGGCCTTTATGATACTTTCTGCAGTTTTATGAATATAATATTCTGTATGGCTACTGTTCTCCTTAAGGATCTACACCCAAAATTCTTTCTCTTTGTTTCTAAAACTTCCCTCTGTTTTGTCATCATCCCTTTCCACTTAGATTTGTAACCTTCTTTCCATTTTATTTTTATATATATATATATATATATATATATATATGTGTGTGTGTGAGTTTTAACAGTGTAGCTCAAGTATCCATTTACATCAGGTAATCCTAAACTGCTTTCTTTGTGGGGAAGATCAACTAATTCCACTTAACTCTTCCCCTCCCAAACAAGTTCCTTCAACTCTGTGTTTATCCTCTCCTCTGGTTGATAAAAATATGCCTGACCAGTATACAAAACTAAAGGGACTAAAAATGTTTTCACTGTTTGTATCCACATCATCAACATTCCTATTCCCATTGTATGCATTATATTGATAGTCGCATCAGCTGTCGCCATCTCTACCTTGTTTTTATCTTAATATTGAAATCCATAATTAAAAGCTTCTTGTTTCTCGGTTTTTGTATCATCTTTCATTTAGACTCTTCCCATATATCTTTAGCTGCCATAACAGAATCCTTTTTAATCCACACACCTTAATATTTCATCTTCTGTCCCCATAAATATGGGTATTGCTCAACTAATCCATATGTGGGTACATAGTTTGTCACTATAACTTTTGTTTTATCTTCCTGAATTTTATGTCCTGAAATAACTTAAAGCTGTCCTGAGATATTCCATGACCTCAGGATGTCCTTTTCTGGATTTATCAAGTACAAAATGTTAATTTTTCTTGATTACTATACCAGTTGTATCCTTGAATTTATGAGCCCCTTATTTTCTTCACCAGTGGCTCTAAATGTAAATCAAATAGCAAAGGGGAAAGATGATACCCTTGCCCTGGTACTGCTGTTCAAATTCAACTTGTTGGACAGGAACGCTCCTACCTTAATTCTTGTCGCTGACCCTTTATATCTTTCCAATTAACCCAATCAGGGAGTGCAAATGCTTTTATTGGCTTAGTCATAGAATTACAGCTGACTGTATTGAATGCTTTCTCTGCAGCAAGACCTGACAATAGTGGTATTTTCTTGCATTCTGTTTCTCTCTGGATCGCCATTGTTCTACTTATTTTTTTCAAATGTTTGCCTTCCTCCACAAGACTATATCAATCTATATCTATCAATTTTGGTAACACATTTGCTGTTCTCTTAGTATAGACATAAACACTTTGTAATCATACTTTAAAATTAAAATGGGTCTATATGAAGCTAGGTCTGAAGGGTCTTTATTCTCTTTGGGTAATACGGTAACCACAGGTTTTTATCCGAGATCATGGTACTCCACCTTCCCGCTTTTAAAATACTCTTGGCAAAACCTCCCAAATATTAATTCTTCCCTTCCAACTTGCGGGGTTCCACAGGAATACCATGCATTCCTGGAGACTTCACTGTGATTGATTAATACTTCACTATTTTAGCTCATTTTCTCATCTGTTCATATCTTAAGCATTAGTTGTTGAGCTTCATCGTCCGTCAACTTTGACATAATGTTTTCTGTAAATATATCTATTTGTGCCTTTTCTTCTTTTCCTCATTCCTCTGCTTTAAGCAGATTTTCACAAAATGTCCAAAATATCTCTCATATCATCACAGGATCTCTGGTTATATTTCTTGTTGTCTAAGTTGTTGTGCAAAGAGTTTTTGTGTTCTTGAATTATCAAAGTATTTGCTTAGCATTCTTTCTTAACTCATGTATATTATTCAAGTGCTCTCTTATTTTCCCTTTAGCAATCTGTAGTTATTCCTTGTTGTTTCAAATTCTCCTTATTCTGCAGTACTTTAACCCTTTGTCAGCACCTCAAAATAATTTGCATTACTTCTTTCTTATAGCTCTGTTTTATTTTCTGTCTTATTTTGAATCTCCCATTTTCATTTTATCTCACTCACTAGCTATCCATTCTGAACAACTTTCTATATTCCCTAATAACTCTTGAATAACTTCCATTCATATTACTCAACCTCTTTGAGCAAGAAATCTGGACAAAGCCATAAATAAAAGTGGAATTAAAGGCCCTAAAATAGGGACAATGTTTAAATTTTGCTCTTACAAACATAAAAAGTTGATAGAATAAACCATAACAGGTTTAGCATTAGTATGAATTTTCTGAAGGGAATGAAGTCTGAAACTCAGATGCCAGTATTTTGTAACTTGTCTTTAATGATTTGCCATGAAATTGCCAGAAAAACACAATTTTATGAAAAAAAGCCCAAAAATATGAGGTGAAAATCTGTGCAGTTGAGAGGTATGTTTCTATTGCCCATTCCTTAAATGCCTCTAAGTAGGGAAGTGCCAGTGTCTTACTTTGACTTATTTATCCTGCATCTGTATCTTAATTTTTATGGGTGGATGATCTGATTAAGTATACATGCTGATTGCTATGAAATCTATCCTGTTTAGCCCAGTTATTGTACCTTGGGGAATAATATGTAAATTCTGATTTCCCACTACTGAAGTCACATCTTCTATACCAAACATTCTCTTGTATTTTTTCAGAAATCCAACTTCTTTTGTAATAGCTTCCTGCCGAAGTCCCCTGATATTTCCATACTATGGCAAATCAAATTCCAGACCCTAGCCATAAATAAGGGTCCATGAACTTCCAAGTTGGCTGCACACTGATCAACAGCTTAACTCCTAGTATGAGAACAGAAAGTGCGAAACAACAGCCAGTGATATTGTCAGCTTGAGTAAAATTAATTTACTTGCTAGTAAGTACACTGCTTGGATGCCAGCATAGAAACTAAGCGAGTCTGAAAGAAAGTCAACTAGAAAAGGTGAAGAGAAAACACAGAATGGGAAGAATCCTGCCACTCTTCAACAAAAAGCAATTCAAGCTCCAGCTTTGGTACAAGACATGGCTTCCAGTAATCTAGAGGGAAAATAAATCAAATGTGCTAAGAGCTGACTGAAATAAATGAAACAGTGAAGGAGTATATCAGCTCAAGTAAAAGTCTAGAAAAAATGGAAGAAGCTTTCAGATGAGCTAATAAAACTGCAAAAATCAATGGAGTACGAGACTGCTCAAGAAGAGATGTTTCAAAAAATTATAGATTTAGAGGACAGAACATGCAGGGAAAATGAGAGTTCATGCCTGCTCCATCTGGCTTCACCCTGTGGGTTTTCTGATATGACACCAGGCAATTCCTTCAGACTTTGAACTTGCTAGGTTCCGCCTCCCTTTCCCACAGCTCCCCTCTCCTTAGCTCAATCCCAGGATCTAGCTTGCCACCATTCCTGTCAGGTGCTTGAACTCTGCTCCGCTTGATGTATTCTTTGTGGTAACCTGATGCAGCATTTTTTGGTGATAATTTCCTGCTTCCCAAGTTTCTTCAGAAGGCAGCCTGCTGCAGAGCTAATGTGATCCTCATAGCTTTCTTTTGACCTTGTCAGGTGTGGTTTTCTTTCCTTTGGCTGGATCCCATTTCGGGTCTTATTTTTCATCCAGGAGGTCTGGATCTCCCCTATGTTCAATCCCTCAAGTTAACCACATGGTTCCTCCAGTTCCCTTGATGGCAAGAAATCCCAAGTTTTCACATGCTTTAGTTCCCATCTTGTCCTCATCTCAAAAACAGTATATTAGAAAAGTATATTCCAGTAAATGGAGACAGCTTGTACTATGGGCAGAATCTCAGGCACTCAATCCATTAGAATCAATTTTGGATTTTCTCACAGAGTTATTTCAGTTCTTTCTATCATTATGGTAAGTATGTAATTTTCATATTCTCTGCTGTACCAGAGAAATTAGAAGGAACAGAGTGTATTAATTTTATGAATGCAAAATTATGGCAAAGGGCAAACATTTAAAAGTTGGAGACAGTATAGTGTTTGTGGAAAATGATTATTCACTGTACACCAGGCAGAAGAGAAATGCATTTATTTCAGTAATCAGGGAATGTCGAGATTCAAGTGTGAGATTCAAGCTGTTGTATCCAGCTGTCTTCAAAATATTTTTCCTGGAGGATCAAACAAATATTTTGATGCAGAACAGGCTAAGGAGAAAATGCAATATTTTGCCCAACAAAAAGGGAGCCATCAGACATGAGGGGGAGACTCTGCTTCTCATTCTTCTGTTGGAGACTTTGCCAGTGAGACTTTTTTTCACTGTTCCTAAGGAAACTGCTTGAGAGACAGAGAAGAGCAAAGGAGTTGACCAGAAGAATCTGGAGTACTGTGGAACTGAAACGGAATCTATAGAGTTGGGAGATGGAGATAAACTCGGCAATTAGTGAATATATGTGAGACTGCAAAGCATCAGCCGCATTTGTAAAATGTGGCTGCGTAAGAGTAGGTGGAAATAGTGGACTTCTGTTGACTTTGTTTAAACTTGTGAGGAACAGAAAAGGATTTCCCTCACTTCATGTTATTAATGTTTCGAAGGACTCTGAGGGCAGGGGAAGAAGAAGGAAAAATGCAACTGTCAGTAAAATGAGACTCTTTCTTAACACTATTTCTGTGAAACCTTTCACAATATAAATTTTATATTTTATAGTAAAGTATTTTTAGTTATTGTATGCAATTATATGTGATAAAGTAAACAGATGCCTATTTTCTTCCTCCTCTTTATTTTAGTATTAAAAATGTAGGCATTGCAGTGCAAAAAGAGAAGAAAAACTAGACAAAAGCACATTTAAGTTAATAGGCTTATTGGGTTGTTTAGGCGGGGGTGTAAAAGTGCACAGATCATCATATATGTACAGCTGATATGTTTTCTCTTACTTTTGCATAGGTGAATTTCTGGATCAAGACCCCTTGGCTTAATCTAATAACAAATGTTAAGTGGAAACCAGTGAATATGATAGAGAATATAATAAAAAGTTTTTCTTTAGTAACAAATGTGGCAGCTTATCTTTCAGGCTGCAACAGAGGATTATATATTGTTTTCTCTCTTTTCCATGGATGTAAGCTGATAGGGCAGTAAAAGACAGAACACTGGTTTCTTCAAGGCTAAAAGTTTATGATTTCTGAAAGTATTCAAGTAATCACATCGGGAAATAAAGATAAAAAAGAACAGACCCCAATTATTGTAAGTAGAAGAATAGGCAGTAACATGCATCTTCATATGAATAACCTCAATTTCAGGTTAATTAGGGCATGGGTTAACATTTGTCTGTTTTGCATAAAACTTCATTATTTGATGATGTACATAGTTATGTATGTGTATTAACTTAGAGGTTATTGGGAGTTTAGCTTTTTGTTTGAGGGGTTTTGTTAAAACAAAAAGTCTTGTAAAATATGACATAAGTTCCAGTGTTGTTGATAAGAAAAAAATGTGTAAAGGATTGACCTGCCAAACATAAATGGGTGCATGTATCATAAAAGCTGTAAATAGACATTTAAAAAAATTGCCATATACAATAGGCGGGAATAATGACGTCTTACCATAATTGTGACACTTTCCATTTTATCTTGAAATGTTAATGGTCTCAGGTATAGATAAAATGGAAAGAATGTTTAAGAAATGCAGAGTACAAATAGCAATGCTACAGGAGACATGTTTGGAAATAACTGAGCATATGAATTTGATAAAGAGAGACTTTAAGGACAGATGTTCTGCATAATATCAAGGACAAAGGAAAACATGAATACTTAATATTAATTTTTAGAGGACATCCAGTAATGATAGAAGAGGGGAAAAGATGATGGCAGATTTGTAGTAGTAAGGGGCTACTGGCAAGGGATGAGGATTATGCTGGCATGTATTTATATTCCACCTAAAGCTGCCATTTTGGAGGTGTACAATTTTTTGGGGGGGAGAGTCCGCTTTTAGCAGGGAATATTCTTCATAGGTAGGGAATGAAATTTGATTTACAACAGTGAGGATGTATCTGAGGTGCCTGGAAAGGAAAATATAACAAATAGAGGGTACACTAATGAAGAAATCTATGAAAATATTTGCTTTGAAAGACATAAATTCAGTAGTATGGACTCAGAAATTATTTATATATTATTCGCCAAGGTACAGTAACTATGCTAGACTTGACAAATTATATTTCACAGGAATATTCTCTTTCATTTAGAATTTTGATATTTGTCCAATAACCATTTCAGATCATGAGGCAGTAATTACCAAGTTAAAAACGCAACGTAATGAAATAAATATGAGACACTGGTGATTCTTCACGTACCTTTTAAAAGAGAGGAATTTAGGAAATGGGTAGTAAAAGTTATTAGGGAAGATAGAAAGTACTCCAGAAGTTTTAGCTATTTAGTGGGAGAAAATGAAATTGGAGATTAAAAAATAATGTAGAATTAAAAGAAAGAAATCTGGTTAAGAAGTAATACAAATTATTTACAGCGGCTGACAAAAGTTAAAGTATTGCAAAGTAAGGGGGTTGCACAGAACAAAAGGAGGTATAATTGCAGATAATTGTGATAAAGAGAAAATAAGGGAGTACCTGGATAAGAGGAATGAGTTTCGAAAGATTGCTGTCAAGCAACTGTTAATTAAAACTACAAAGCACAAAAGCGTTTGGCACAATGACTTAGGCAGCAGAAAGTAGAAAAGGTTGCTACCAAACTTTGGGAGTATATAACAAGAAGAATTGCCAGAGATTCTGTGCAGGTATTAGAGATATTTCAGAAATTTTATGAAAATTTGTATAAAACAGTCCAGAAAAAGCACAAATGGAAATATTTGTGGAAGACTTAAATATGCCAAAGTTAGTGGTAGAAGAAGCTCAACAAATAACAGTTAAGACAGGAGGAGATGAGATGAAAATGGTGATGTATAACCTGTCGACAGGAAATTCTCCAGAAATAGATGGTATTCTGGTGGAAGTTTGGAAGATAGAGGGAAGAAAATGATAAAGATCTGGATGGTTTTGTTTCAGTACTTTAAAAGGAGTGGAGGCAACAATATTCTGGGAAAAAGTTGTGGTGGCTGTAATAACCTAAAGACAGTAAAGACACATCCTATCCATCTTCATATTAGACCCATTTCAATTTTAAACCATGATTATCAAGTGTTTATGCCTATGATGGTTAATCGATTGATATGGACCATTGTGGTTTTCTGGAGGGAAAGCAAAATTTGACAACATTAATAGAACAATGATGATCCAGAGGGAAGCAGAATGTTTTTAAAAATATGCTTTTATTGGAGAGTCTTGATGCAGAGTAAGCTGGAAGTATTCGCATTTCCTGATACATAAGTAAGGTTAATTAGAAGGATATGTATGAGGGATCAGAGGCAAAAATCAAAGTGGGGAGGGGTTCTCTCTGATAGTTATTCCTGAACAGAGGAATCAGCTAGGGGTCTGTATAATTGGCATGGTGTTCAAGAAAAGTTGGCTTTATTTGCAGATATTGTTTTGTACCTGATGGAACCAGAAAAGGGCAACTCAGTCTTGTGGTATATTCTGAGACGGTTCTGTTTTTTTCAGGATATAAAATTAATGAAGATAAAACAAAGGCTATAGCTCTATTAAATTAATGAATATATATGTGCCCACACATGAATTGGTCCAGCAATACCCATATTTTTGGGGACATGGTAAAATGAAGTATTCAAGGGTCTTGATTAAAAAGGATTTGGTTATGGCAACTAAGGATATGTGAGAAGAGACTAAAAAGATAGTACAAAAACTGAGAAATTGGAACTCTTTCCTATGGCTATGTATAGAAACATTCAAGCAGTAAAAATGTTTATTATCTTTAGTTTTATACACGTCAGGCATATATTTATCAACCAGAGAAAAAGTTGTGGATAGTAATTAATAAATAGTTGAAAGATTTTATTTGAGAGAGGAAGAGGGCAAGTGTCAAGTGGGATAAGTTGATCTTCCCAATAGATCATGGAGGCTTAGGATTACCTGATTTGAAGAGATATTTTAGAGCTCTGCAATTAGTGGTACAGAGGGTAGACAAGGGGGGTGGAATTTACTGGAAGAAGCTGTCAAAGGAATTGCATTTTGGATTGCAGGCTAGTGATTGCCTTCTCTATTAGGGAGTGATTTAAGTGTATAGGCGAATCCTAAAGGAAAGACCTACATTGGTTGAGTTTTTAGTTGTATCTAGAACAGAAGCTGCTGCTGTTAAAAAAGGGTAATTATTGGGGCATATAAAATATTGCGTGATAACTATAGTAATCAATCAGAAGAGGTCAGATAAGACTGGGAGCAGAGACAAGGGGAGGATGTGTATGGCTCCCAAATATGCAACAAAATTTAGAAGCCGTAGGATTTTTGCCTGGAAGTGTTTGCAGAGATTTTATGCCTCAACCAGACTCCAAAAAAAATTTCCTCTGATAGTAAATGTTGGAGGTGTGACTGGGATAAAAGAGGTAACTGGGAAAGTATGTTTTGGGAGAGTACTCTTGTCAACAATACATGGATGGCAGATGAGTTTAACGAATAATTTTTTTTTTTTTTTTTTTTTTTGTTTTAAGCTGGGATACAGGATTTGAGTTGCCAAGACATGAGTAAGGCCTTGTTAAGTTTAATTCTTGTGGCTGAGAAAAAAAGCAGTTGATAGAAAATGGAAATCCGAATCTAAACTAGCTATATTTGAAGTAGTGAATATTGTAACTGAGATAAAAAAACAAGACAGGGATATTTAGAAAAGGATAGGAGTAAATTACAGAGAAATGAAAATTGTGGGAACAATACATGCAGTAAAATGTTTTGGAGGAGAAATGAGGTTTAGGCGTAAGCAGGAATTGAATAATTTGTCATGTTGCTTTGATTATAGAATATATAACAATGCATGTGATTATAATATTTGTAAATTTTAACTTTAATATGGTTTGATTACTTTTATTTAAAAGTAAATGTGCCAATGCCACAAGTGATGATTCAAAAAATTGTTTAAAAAATAAATAACAGTCCCTGCTGAAATCTGATTATTTCTCCCAAAATGTTGTTAACCACTGTAATAGCAGTTTTTGGTAGAATATAAATATATGCAAGAGAAATCCTACTCCTTTTTCAGTTGCTCCTTACTACGTAAAATCTATTTTTTCTTCTGTCACTGTTTGGGCCCTGCTAGCAATCAGTATTATTCTCTTTTTTCCCTTGTCCTTGATATTGTGTTGAGTGTCCATCCTAAAATTCTTTTTGTCAAATTCCCTTGCTTGTATGTAACCAGCTGTTTCTCCTGTAGCATTACCATTTGAATTCTACATTTCTTAAACATACTTCAGTACTGTTTGCTTTTTGTCTAAACCTGTAAGGCCATTTACATTCCATGATAATATAGATAGTCACTTTTATGACAGAAGGCTGTTATCCCCATCTGTTGTACATGGCAGTTATTTTGAAATGTGTACTTCCAACTTTTGGCTTGCATGCACACGCTGTTTGACAGGCTAATATTTTAAGCAGTTGCTTCTTTTCATCTCCATTTGAGCCTATGCTACATTTTCAAGACTTTTCCTTGAATGAAAACACACAACAAACTAAAAAAGTTCAATGCTCCATCCCATTTTACCATAGAAAAAAACATGACACCTATGTATATTTTCAACAAATGAAGTTTACCCTCCAGATGGGAGCAGTTATCCTAAATCAGCATCTGTACCCACAAGCATTACCTGATCTAAAATTTAGATTACTTAGGTCAATGTGCATCATAAGGCCTGTGTTTCCACTTGCACTGATTGCTATCATTTCTTTTGTTCTTTCTCTTCCTGTATCATATGTGAAAAACAGCTTTAATTCTTTCAGAAAACATTAACATTTAGTCCTAAGAAAAAGTATACTAGCTTTACATAAACTAAATTGTGCAGTGTTCTCTAAATGAATTAACATTATTAAGACTGTTGGGAGATGACTACTACCCTTTTCACATCCTAGAGTTTCAAACTTTACTCTCCTACTTGCTACTGTACACTTAATTGTTAACTTAAGATTGCTTGCACTTGCAAACGGTTCCTATCCAAGTAAAAGCAATCATCAATGAGAAAAAAAAACAGCTAGCAACTTTGCAGATGTAAAAAAGAATCTTTACAAATTTTGCACAAACTTCTGGCCAAGCAGCATGCATCTGCAGATTCCTTGTCTCCCACTGAGAGAATTTTCTAATGGAGAAAAAATGGCTAATATCTTTGCAAATGCAAGAAGTCTAGCATTTTCCGTGTGTTATATCATTTTGCCATATTTTTAGCAAACGTATTTGCATTAAAAAAACCTTCTTAATAGATTAAACCAAGGGCGTTGATGTAGAAAGTGTCCACACTTGTAAAAACAAGAGAAACTACCATCTTGAGCCTTCATATATTGGTGCACTTTTACCCCCTCCTCCCCAGCAGCCCAGGCTCACATTATTTTAACTTCAGCTTCCTTTTTGTCATCCTTTATCTTTTTACAGTCTAAAGCCTGTACATAGGTGGCTAATTAGGCATGATGTCCTTGAGACCATTGATGAGCATAGCCCAATTACCCTCTTGTTTGGTGAAGTGACTTGCACAAGGTAACAGTAGGCTGAGGGACTCGAACCATATACCACAAGAATTAGCTTGTTAACAGCTCATAGCTTTAATCTTCTGCATTAGCATCTTACAGATAAAAAAAAAATGTGCCTGCTTTGAAATCTTTAACTTGTACAGCAGTCCCTGGTAAGATTCCCCCCACATCACATTTATAATATCCCTGACTGCATTCTAAACGAAATTGACTTACAATATAACAAGCAGATGTTATGTGATCCTATCTCGCCTACATTCTGTACTGACGGGTTCGGAGCCGATCCTCGGCTCCGACTCTGCACGCTATACTATAGAGCGAAGTCTCTTATTGGCTGAGCTATTCTATATCCCAGGATGCACCGCCACTAATTCCCTAGATCTCGTTTGCCGCTTTACAAGCTAAGACGTGGTCTCGAACTTGGCTGAGCTAAGTGTTTCTTTTCTAAGATTTTTCTGTCAGGAAATTTCTTAAATTTGACCCAAAAGCTGTTTTAACAGCTATCGTTGTGGTTTGAGTGATTTTTTTGTGATTTTTTTTTGTGGTAATTTTGTCTTCAGGGACAGGTTTCCGTTTAAGTTAGAGGGGCCTTCCCCTCGCGCGTGAGTGAGTCCTTTTTTGTCAGTGTGGTGCCTTTTTGGTCCTTTTAGTTGGTCAAGTACCCGTTTTTAGTTAGAGGGTTCTTGAATCTGCTGTTATTTGAGTTTTTTCTATTAGTGTAGTAATAGAGTTGGGCATTGCCTTATTCTTTCCTTCTACATTAGTGTGTAGTGACTGTGTACAATTATGTCTAAAGAACATAGACCATTGGGGTTTAAGAAATGTACCCGTTGCAGTTACAAGATGTCCATTACCGACGATCACTCCTTATGCGTGTATTGTTTAGGCCCCAAACACCTTCAGGAGTCTTGTAGCGTTTGTCACGCTTTTTCCTCTCGGGTCCTCCAAGAGAGGAAGAATAAATTGATTTTAAAAGGGATTATCAAACCTAGTTTTGAGGAGGCTTTATCTTCCTCCTCTTCTCCTTCTAAGAAAAATAAATCGTCGGCTCCGACCAGCCCGTCGGAACCGACCTCTAAGAAATCTCGGCAGGCTTCTCCATCAACTCCACGGACTTCGGAGCTGAGGGCGGAACGGTCTGCCTCGATGCCTCCAGCCTCGACTCCTCTGGCTTCGGAGCCGACGACTGGAGCTTCGAGAGGCGGGTCACCTTCATCGGCTCCGCTGATTTCAGAGCCAATGAGAGTTGCCTGCTCAGACTCTTCCCTTCGGCGCCGAAGACCTCTTCGGCACCGAGGGAAATTACAATGGAGTCTCCTTCGGCACCGATTTTGATCGAGACAATTCGGAGCTGGTGGAGAAGTCTACTCAGACCCGTTCGATCTCCTCCCGATCTTCCAAGATGTCAGATTCGGACATTGACAGGGTGCTCCAAAGGCTGTTTCAGTCTCCAGTCTTCCAAAAGTTAGTTTCGGCTCCAGCCCAGTCGGCTTCGGAGCCGATGGTCCACCCTTTAGCCTTGGTTCCTCCTCCAACAGCCTCGGCACCATTGGAGTCGGTGCTGGTGGAGCCGATGGAGGTTTCCAGGTCGGCTCTGACCCTTACTCCTACCCCGGCCTTCGGGTCTGAGTTCGGTACACGGACCTCTTCGGTCGGCCCCGGGGGTGACGCTTCGGGACCGATGTTTTCGGTTCCGAGCCTCTCTCTCGGTGCGTCGGCTGCGGGAGTGCCGTCTGCTGTTATGGCTTTGGGGGTCGGACCTTCCCAGGATTCTGGGGGTCCGGCCTTTAGAGCCATGAGGAGTGCTTTGGCCAAATCTTCTTGGGCTACCTCCACCGTCTCCCCGGCACCTTCCCTAGGCACGGAGACTTGTTCCTTTGTAGTCCCCCTGTCTCAAGACAGCGGACCCCTGGGGCCTGAGGTCACCCCCATTGGGGGTCCCCCTCTTCCTGGAGGCCCCTCTGAAGAGTCTTCGGAGGAACCCCCAAGAAAAAAACAGTGCAAGAGGAAGCACGTCGACTCCCCTGACGAGTCTCTCACCTCGGACACCGATCTTGATGATGCGGAAGGGTCCCCCAAGTCGTCCTCGGATGATGTCTCCTTTGCGGACATCTTGGAAGTCCTCAAACAACGAGGCGGCTGGCAGACCAAGCCCCCTTCCTCTGACGAGTCGGTGTTCCTCAAGGCCTTCGGGGCTCAGCCCTCCGCCTCCTGGGTGTCTCCGCCCTTCGATGAGCTCCTAGATTTGATCTCTCGAAGAGCGTGGGAACATCCAGACTCTGTGGAACCGGTGCCTGCTCGCCCTAACAAATTTTTGTCCGCGCCCCCGGAAAAGGAATTTCTCACCAAGGGTGTGGCTGTAGATGCTCTGGTGGTGGCATCTGCTACCCAGCAAGATGTGGCAGAGGCTTTGACGTCCATCCATCCTCCTAATAAGGAGTCTAGGAGCATGGACCGGTACGGGAAGCGCACCCTTACCTCAGCAGCCTTTACCTTAAGGTCTCTGAATCTTTGATGAGCTCCTAGATTTGATCTCTCGAAGAGCGTGGGAACATCCAGACTCTGTGGAACCGGTGCCTGCTCGCCCTAACAAATTTTTGTCCGCGCCCCCGGAAAAGGAATTTCTCACCAAGGGTGTGGCTGTAGATGCTCTGGTGGTGGCATCTGCTACCCAGCAAGATGTGGCAGAGGCTTTGACGTCCATCCATCCTCCTAATAAGGAGTCTAGGAGCATGGACCGGTACGGGAAGCGCACCCTTACCTCAGCAGCCTTTACCTTAAGGTCTCTGAATTACCTGACGCACTTCACTGACTTCAGAGGGATCTGATCAAGGAACTCTCAGATACCCTCCCTGGTAACCTACCTGAGCAGTTGGCCCAGATGGTTAGCTCTCAGTTGGCTACTCTATCATCGATATCGAACTCGTCCATGAGGCTCATTTTGTATGCAGCCGAGGGGGCGAGTAGAGCGGCGGGTACGGGTGTTGCTGTACGGAGACAAGCCTGGCTCCGCCTGTGTCATTTTGCTGAGGCCTTCAAGTCTTCCTTTGCCGACGCTCCCTTTGATGGGTCCTCTTTGTTTGGACCCAAGGTAAAGGACACCTTGACTCACTGTGAACAAGAGGGTAAGACTTTGACTGCCGTAGGGGCACGGTTTTCCTCTCCCTTTCGGCCTTATCCCAAGGCTAAAAGAGGAGGGAAAATGTGGTTCCGTAAATCTCAGAAGACTTACCCCTCACAGCAGGACGATCCCTCTTCTAGAGGCAGAGGAGGGTGAAATTTTTCAGGAAGACGCCGTCCCAGAGGCGGCAGAGGCCCCCGCAACACTGGAGACCGCGAGTCCTTTCGTGGCTCTTCAACCTTTCAGCATCCCTGAAGGATTGCCCGACTGCGCAGCTCCGGAGCCAGTCGGGGGTCGTTTTTCGAGGCACTTAAAGGCCTGGGAGAGTATCACACGGGACCGATGGGTGCTCCGAATCATCGCCGGAGGTTACGTCATCCCCTTTTCGCAAACCCCCCCCCCCCCCCGCCATCCAGGAAAATCCCGGACCTGCCACCCAGTCAACGGGATATTGCAGCCATCGAAATTTCAAAGCTGCTTCAAAAAGGAGTCATCCAACCGGTCCCCGCGGACCAGACCGGATTAGAGGCTTACTCAAAATTCTTTTTGGTGCCAAAAAAGACCGGGGACTTGAGGCCCATTTTGGATCTCAGCAACCTAAATCGATCAGTCAAGAAGTCCAAGTTCCGGATGGTTACCTTACAATCCATTCTCCCACTACTGGAGAAAGGTGTTTGGATGTGCTCCATAGATCTCAAGGACGCCTATTATCACATTCTGGTAGATCAGGTGTCCAGGAGACATTTGCGCTTCAGCCTGGGAGACGGTCATTTCCAGTTCTGCGCACTGCCCTTTGGTCTCACCACAGCCCCCAGGGTGTTCACCAAATGTTTGGCGGTGGTGACTGCTCACCTGAGGAGTCTAGGATTCCAGGTGTTTCCGTATCTAGACGACTGGCTCCTAACTGCCACCTCCAGGCATCTGCTATTACAGAACCTAGCAGCCACTATATCTCTAGGCACCTCCCTAGGAATCACCTTCAATTGGGCAAAGTCTGTGTTGCTGCCATCTCAGCGCATACGGTTTATCGGGGTAGAGATAGACTCAAAGCAAATGCGGGGTCTATCTTCCTACAGAGAGAATAGAAACATTACGATCTCTAGTCCGAGCATTGCTCCTCAAACGCCGAGCCCCAGCAAGGATGGTCCTACAACTGTTGGGTTCCATGTCGGCTACCGTTCTCCTGGTCCCCTTAGCAAGATTGCACATGAGGATTCTCCAGTGGCTCCTGTCGGTCCAGTGGTCGTATTAGGATCTTCCTCTCAGTCACCACATTATAATCACAGAGATGTGCAAACAGGACCTCCGTTGGTGGCTTCCTCTCCTCCAACCTGGATCAGGGGCGAGCCTTCGTTCCTCCTCCTCCAGTGGCCACTTTGACTACGGACGCCTCCCAGACGGGGTGGGGGGGGACATTACCTGGGCAGGTCAGTCCAAGGCAAGTGGCACCCCGACGAGAGTTCCCTACACATCAACATACTGGAAATGAGGGCGGTGCTTCTATCGCTTCAAGCACTACACAGCTACCTCCCCCAGGGTATGATTGCCGTTCAGTCCGACAACATGTCAGTAGTCTGGTACCTGAACAAGCAGGGAGGGACCAGGTCCTACCCCCTTTGTAGAGAGGCCATGAAAGTATGGAATTGGGCTGTTGCAACCAACCGTTTCTTGGTAGCAACACACATTCCGGGGAGATCCAATGTGATAGCCGACAGACTGAGCAGAACCATTCTCTCCCCGCACGAGTGGTCTCTGAATGACAGAGTAGCATCTCAGATCTTCAGAAGATGGGGAACTCCTTGTTGCGACCTCTTTGCAACTCCCCTCAACACGAAATGTCTACAGTTCTTCTCTCTCACCCCGGTTCCGGGGGGGTTTCCCAAGGATGCCCTAGTCCAAACTTGGCCCACCGGCCTACTGTACGCCTTTCCACCGGTTCCCCTTCTTCCCAGGGTGATCCAGAAAGCGATTCACTTGCAGTGCAAGATGATTTTAGTTGCCCCATATTGGCCTCGTCAAGTCTGGCTGCCATTTCTTTGGAAATACTCACTGGACGGTCCATGGTTCCTGGACCAGGTTCCAGATCTCTTGATCCACCAGTCGGGATAGCTTCACCAGTCCCTTCACTCACTGAGGTTAACAGCTTGGCTCCTCCACTTCCGACTATAGTCAGGAACCAGGTTTTGGACTCAGAAGTCATACATATCTTGTCCTCGGCCCACAAGAATTCGACTAAGAAGATGTATAATAGTAAATGGAAGAGATTTGCCATTTGGGCCCAACTCCGGGGATTAGATCCCATTACTGCCCCGGTGGCTGAAGTTTTGAAATTTTTAGCTTCCTTATTCAATCAAGGTTCTTCGGTCTCCACCATTAAGGTTCAATTAGCAGCTATTTCTAATTTTCATGAAAGTATAGACCCACCTTTGATGAGCAATAAGTTGTGTAAAGCCTTCATGAAAGGTGCTGGGCTGCTACGTCCTCCAATTTCTCATCCTGCTCCACTGTGGGATCTTAATTTCGTATTAGGTGCTTTGACCTCTTCCCCCTTCGAACCGGCAGCAACTTCTGACTTGAAATTTCTTTCCTGGAAGACTGCCTTTTTGGTGGCAATTACATCAGCCAGAAGAGTTTCGGAACTTCAAGCCCTATGTGTCAAACCGCCGTACCTGGTTTTTCACAAGGATAGAGTATCCCTTAGGCCTAATCCATCATTTGTTCCCAAAGTTTGTTCTAGTTTTTGTCTTCAACAGTCTTTGGAACTTCCAGTTTTCTTCCCCAACTACTCAGACAGAGCAGAATATATCTTCCACTCATTGGATGTTCACAGACAATTGCGTTTCTACTTAGATAGGACGCGCAAACACGGAAAACAGATCAGTTGTTTGTGTCCTTTTCAGACAATAAATTGGGCAAAGCCGTCACGAAGGTCACTATTGCCAAGTGGATCAGAGACTGTATCAGTCATATTTATTTTCTTTCTAATAGAGAGCTTACAACCACTGTGAAAGCTCATTCTACAAGGGCTATGGCTACTTCAACAGCCTTTCATTCCAAGCTTGCCATTAGTGACATTTGTGCTGCGGCTACCTGGTCCTCTCCTCACACCTTTATTTCTCATTACAAATTGGATGTGGCATCTCGGGGGCGAGCTTCCTTCGGTTCCATAGTTCTCAGGAGTGTTTTCCAGTGAGCCACCCAGGAATCAGGTGCTAGGGACGCTGTCCCGTCAGTACAGAATGTAGGCGAGATAGGATCACATAACATCTTTTAGTTATGTACTTACCATAACTTTAGATGTTTGGGATCCATCTCGCCTACATTCCTAATAACCCACCCTCCTTCCCCCTGCCTTGGAGATCAGAAGAGACCGGACGGTTCGAGTTCGACCGTTTCATCTTGAAACATCTGGCAATGTTACATCAGCAGTACATGTGTGTGCATGTGTGCGGACAAACAGGATCTGGGGAATTAGTGGTGGTGCATCCTGGGATATAGAATAGCTCAGCCAATGAGACTTCGCTCTATAGTATAGCGTGCCGAGTTGGAGCCGAGGATCGGCTCCGAACCCATCAGTACAGAATGTAGGCGAGATGGATCCCAAACATCTAAAGTTATGGTAAGTACATAACTAAAAGTTTACACCATGAAACCTTTTATACAAATGTTAATCAAAACATAACTTCAGTGAACTTCTAAACATTAATAAAATATAGTGAGGTATATTCTTTACACTTCATCCACACATTTAACAAAGTCAGCAAAACTGCAGTCTAACCCTTTTTCTTTTGCAAAGCCTCATTTCACATGTCTATTTCTATATCCATTGGGATTTGTGTTTTATACTATTTATTTTATTCACTAATTTCAGTGTTACTGACTGTCCTCCTGATCATCTCAGTCTGTCAGCACCAGTCTCTGATTCAAGCCCAAGGTACTCCTGAGTTTTTTTCTCTGTGTCAAACATTTTCTTTGGAACAATGGAAAATGTTTCACTGGGAAAGTCTCTACATGCTTTTTGTCAAAAGAATGAGAAGCAGAGTCCCCTTCTGCTTGTTGGCTCACTCTTTATTTAAACATTATTTTCTCCTTAGCCTGTTTTGCATCAAAAATGATACCTGGACACAGCAGCTTGAATTTTATTCCTCCTTGAGATTCCCTGATTCCTGGGATAAGTGTGCTTCTTTTCTGCCTTGTATACAATGAATAGTAATTGTCCGCAAATACTCTTGTTGTCTCCAGATTTTAAATACTTTTCCTTTCTGTCACAGTTTTGTCAGGATAAATTCTTTTGCTGGTACGTTTGCATCTGTACTAATATAGGTCTTGATTGCTTTATTGTGCCAAGGTTTGAAGCATAAACACAGTGTGCAGTTTCAATTAACTCCTGGTGTGGAGCACCAGTCCAGTTCATTTATTTTATTTATTTATATTTGCTTACTGGAATGGTCCAATTGGGTGGAAGCCCATTTTCAGTGGAGTCCCAGGGAGAAAAGCTTCATAGCACAGTTGCGTAGATTTAGTCTATTCACAGTGTTAACGGTCAGGTTTTGAATGTTATACATCAAGTGAGTGGAGGCAGCGATATATCACAAAGTCTACTAGGCAGAAAGCACAGTCTGCAATTTTAAGGATAGCAGGTATCTACAGTCTTACAGCAAGAGAGTGGAAACAACCATAGTTTATACATATACATTTTTAGTAGATTAATTACAAAGAATTTATGTGTATGGTGGTGAATCAACATAAGTTAAAACTATTACCTTAGACATTCTATCAAGTTTAGCTTAGCAAGTATAGATTGCTGGCGGGTAGTAGAGAAGGTTTGCTTAGGGAAGGAGTTTAGTGGAGGATGGGAGTAGTTGAAAAAAGAGGGTAGAGAGGCAGTTCTGTTTCAGGAGAGAGGAGTTGCTTATTTGTGATTTCATGAAATTAATAGTCTTTTCCTTCAGGTTTTTGTGGTACAACATAAAATCTCACGTTTTTCCCTGCATGCTTTGTCTTCCACCTCAACTGTTTTTTTTAATGGCTCTTGTTGAAGTCTTGTACTAAGCCAACCTTTTCTCCATTTTAGCCACTGATTTTTTATAACCTCATCTAAATGGTTAGTTAAAACTTCTGTTTTTCCAGCCTTTGATATATTCTTTCAGTGTTTCATTTATTTTAAACACTTGAGAGTGCATTTGCTCTATTTTTTATATACTAGGTATTCTCTGTGATATATCCTGGAAGCCACCTCCTGTATCTAACCTGAAACTCCATATCTTTTTTTCTGAACATCTAAAGAGTTTTCTCTTCTCTTTTGGCTGATTTTTTTCTCAGTTTCTCCAAATGTCTTATTTGGTGGCATGCAGACAGTGTATTTACTAGCCAGTGACTGACATTTACCAAAACTGACAGTTTCAGTGACCCCTTATTCTCCATTTTTGGGGAGATATGTTGGACTTAGAGTATGTGCCTTACGTCTGTCCTGTATTTGTATAACTACTACACATGCATATTTAGTGAGAAGTTGCATCCCATAGCGATTTTAAATTGTGTACCTTTGAAGTGTTATTTCTGCACACTGGCTCCCTCCTCTCTGAATTGGCGTTGGTATTTTTTGTATTTCAAGTTTAAAACAAGAAACATTTATTGAATGGTTTAAGGAACTGGTAAAGACTTAATTGAATTTAGAGGGACAAGTTCAGTGGAGTTTGAAGTGGTATCAGTTTATGGTAAAGCTTAAAAATGAAGGGAGGGATTATACTTGGAGTATGTGAAAAAATAGGTTAGAGTTGAAAACTAAAAGAGATCTGGAAATATTACAAAATATTTTTTCTGATGCAATTTTAGCAGTGCAGAGTAAAATAAGGTGAAACAAGAAGTTGAGATGCTTTTGGGTAGAAAATATTAATATATGTGCAGGTCCTTCAAGGTTGAATGGTAGTAAGGCTGAGATAGTAGAGAATGACAAAGGAGTGTTGCTAGTTTAAAAAATGAAGATGGGTCACAGTATATCCGTGATCCAGTGATATTAGCAGCATTGTTTAGTCAGTATAATGAACAGTTGTATCAGACCCAAACAAAATTATGTGACTGTTAGCACAAGGTCCTTGAATTATTCCTAGGTCTGACGTTGCTGTGATTTGCTATCTGTGAAGCAGCTGCTGTTGCACAGGAAGAACTAGCTTAGTTTTTCTAAAAGGCAACTTTGAGGGAAAACCCCAAGTAATGACTTACAGCAGCAAACTTTTGGAGTGCTTGTAAGAAAGAAGTAATGTTAAGGTTTGGTTAACTCTTTAATACAATATTAAAATATTGATGACTTCCATCATAGTGAAAGGCAGGGTTTGTAACAGTGATGTAAAGAGAGGGATTGATTTTCTTATCCCTTTTTGTGCTAAATCACGATGCTCAGTTGTTTGACAGTCGTAGATTGAAAAATGCCAAAATGTATTCTGTAATTGATAATGATCATTGTGAATTTGTTTGAAGAAGGCAGACTTGAGAATTTACTGAAAATTGGAATGTTGACAAAAACTGCTCAGCTGTGGTGGGAACTATTGATCTGATGATGTCTATTTTCATCTGAGTCAACCACTGGGTTATCAGATCTGACCTTGGCACTTTTCAGAACCTTTGGATCCAGGGCTTTGACTCGTCCTGTACTCAATTCCGTCTATTCTCCAGAATACCTCGGATCTCATTTGCCACTTGATCCCAGAAGAACATGATCTTTGAGGGCTGTAACATGTTAGGGAGATACGTACATCTTTGGTTCAATTTTGGGCTATCCTTTCTTGTTAATGCCTTTGGCAAGTGTCCCTAGTTACTTATTTTTAATACCTTCATTCCTTTCCATCAAAAAATTCTCTTGCTCTTTTATTATTGCTAAAATATTTCTAATATTATTTTTTTCAAGTGTTTCTTTATTTCTGAGTAACTATGTAGTGGGTGTTTTTTTTTCAACCCTTAGCCATTGCGTCAGTGCTGGGATCTTTGTACTTCTTTTGCATCTTGTCGGACAAGGCCGCTGGTTTTAATAAGTGTTTGAAGTGCAAACACAAAATTCCACCACAGGATCCTCACTCATTGTGTGTTTGCTACCCGGGGATAGCGCATTTGGATACTGACTAAGAAGCATGTGCCTGATTTAGTTCCCAAGCTTTTCAGGGATGTCGAGACAAGCTATTCCTAAAGGACCTTCTGCCCACCCAAGCAGGAATTTCAGTATCTTCCCCTTTGGAGGCTCCTTCTAAGAGAACTGAGAAACGTCATTATTAAAGTAAAAGGCGAGACATGAGTCTACAGAGAAATAGAAAGAGAAAGAATCAAAAAAGAAGGTAGAGAAACCCAAAAAAGTTGTCTCCAGATCCTAGAGATCTATTGGGCCTGGCACTAAAAATTCCCAAACATTCGGATCCAGAAACCTCTTAGGTCTGTTATTTTTCACTGGAACTATTGATTCTCAGGCTTCATTGTCCCTTCCTGCAGGAGAGGCATTCATCTCAACCACCTTCAGTGGCTTTGTTTTCAAGGCTCTTCCATTTGAGTTTTACAGAAGTGGACTTCAGGATGATATGTAGTTTACTTTGGATGCAGATGCAACTGGAGATCCTCCCTGTGCCAACCCCTTGTGCCACAGGGTATGGTCTCATCTGCCCACAGATCCGAGCCTTCCCAGAACACTGAAGTTGAAGCCAAGAGTCCTCTTGACTTCAACTATGACAGTCTCCCTTACACTCCCAACTCAGATATTGTCAGATTAGGACAAGATTTGGAGCCAGAGTTCAGGGGCAGGCTTGACTCTAAAGTTTTTGGATCTGTCCCTTCCCTTTGGTGCCTTGGCACTCAATAGCTTAGCACTTTTGTCAGTCTGAGCCAGGATAGATCAGCACTGAAGATGTCCCTGATATCTCCTTTTGATCGAGGGAGCACTTCTTTAGCTCCATTTGCATCTTCTGCATTCAAGGCAATTGAAAGTGTTCTCTTTTTAAACCAAGAGAAGAAATGTGTTTGCCATGCTCCGCCCCATATTGACCTCCACTGGATCCTGTAGGCAAAGCCATACATCCCATTCGATTGGAACAATCTGGCTGCTTCTGCCTTGGGGATGCTCGCCATGTGAGTTCTCTGTCTTATTCAAAAATTTTCCCAGAAGCCCAAAAGGAGCAGGTTCCTAAGAAATGGAGTTGTCAAAGAAGACACTTGGACTCCTCTTCTGAGACTGTCGCTGAAGATAGGACACAGATCGAGGTGAATGGTCCCCATGATCTCATATAAATGTCACCTGTGGTGCCCCTGCACTGGCCCAGTAATCAAGGAGCTTCTATCCTCACCACTGGCAACAGTGGGGAACGTACACACTGGGAGGATGACAAATACACAGTAAAGTGCAATTTCTCATAAGAGCGCACAGAGATCACAGTCAGTCTGGGGCTGGTTTGTCCCTCTTTATCCAGATCCCCAATAAAACTCCCCATTGGCCAAGCCAAAGCCTCCAGCTCCTTCTCTGTCCAGCCAGTGCTTCGTTGTCCCTGCCCAAGTAAGTGACACACACACACACACACACACACACACACACACACACACAGATTTGATTTATATACAAACACTTGAGAAAGGCTGGCACACGTTTACTAGCTATGTCCCCTTTTCCAGGCTATAAGGTAGTTCCAGCTGCCACCAGCCTACTCTTTATCAGCTATTCTAAGGCCCTTAACAAAGGGTGTCCAGTCCTACTGTGTAATGTTACTAATAATACAAATAGTAGTCTGACCAAGAGCAAGGCTGTTTAGGAGTGGCATGTACAGTGTCAACAAATAGGTATGTAAGTACTGTAAGAGCTTAAATGTGTCTCACAGGTATCAGCCACAAAGATATGTTTAAATATATTTAATAATAAATAGTAAAAGAACCAGACTGTACTCAGTAAGTAATCAGTTACATCAGAGTTTAGAATCACAGGGAATAGTTAAAACAACATTGCAGAACATTCTCAAATAAAGAAAACATCTAAGCTATCCTTTACTATATTCCTATCTGAATCTAAAAGAGTTACTATGCCCTAAAATCTAACTTACACCAAGGCAAGTGCAGAAGGTGATGATGAGTGTTTCTAGGTCAAAGACAAGATACAAAATGCACACACTCTCTCTCTCAGAGAGTTCTTAAATTAATATCAAATATTACTGGTGGGTTAGCTTGGATGACATCACTTTTTGTCACCTGACTTTGGTTCCAAAGCTAAACCCCCAGTGTAGCATTTGACATCTCCTTGTGAAAAATACATATCTCTCAGGTGTTTGCAGATCCTGGAAGTCATAAAACACCTCTACATCTCAAACCTAGTAATTACTTCTCTTTCAAGACAATAAAAAAACTTCTAGCTCTAGACATTGTCTCTGCTACTGCACTGAAACTGAGAGAAAACATTTATAGCATAATCGCAAAAATGTAATTTAAACTATTTTCTTGAAGTTTTGCAAGTTAACTCTGTATGTTCTCGTTTCTACTGTTAAACCATATACATTTGCACAGGTATATAGTTTATATACATTTCTGTTCTTTTCCAGTAGGGTACACTGTGGACACGTCCTTGAAGCTCAGTACTGTACAAACCGTGTTCAACACACACGTCTATGCCTGTAGTTTAATATACACATAACCTGTAGTTCTAATACATTTGTAAGACAAGCATATGAATCATGTTGATATTTGCAAATGACATATGATTATTTACAAAATTCCAGATAGCTGGGCTGGCAGCATTGCCCTATGTCACATCACTTTCAATGTCATTTTAAATTGATGAAACAGTGAGGGTGTTGGTCATCCAGCACACCCTCTCCTGAGGAGTCTGTGTCCCTCGTGGGGTTTGGGGCTGGCTTTTTTACTTCTAGGGTGGTACCACTTGCCAAGGACCTTGTAGATCTGGTTGTGCAGTGGGTATGGAAGAAACCTGATGTGGTGGAGCCAGTACCACATAAGCTGGACAAGGTTTTGTTTGCCCTTAGGACTAGGACGCACACTGGAGCAAGGGGTCCACCAGGAGATGAATGGTTGTTGCAGCAGCCACAAATAAGGAACTCTCCAAGGAGAGCATATGTGCCCATCCCATTAACAGGAAATCATGGATTTTGGACAGATGTAGGAAATGGATGTACACTTCAGTGACATTTGCACTCTTTAAGGAGCTGAATTACCTTGCCTTTATGCTGTAAGAGGGACTTAATGAAAGAGCTGACCAAGTCCCTCTTAAGGAACCAACTGGAGAACACCCGGAAATCAGTGGACCCCCAGCTGTCTACCCTAGAGTCTATCATATTCACACATCTGCTTTCTAACACAGCTGATGGTATGACCAGTGCAGCAGGCACCAGCATTGCTATCCTTCGGCACACCTGGATGCGCTTGTGCAACTTTGCAGAAGGCTTCAATAAATCCCTCATTAACACCCCTTTTAATGGGTTGATCTTGTTTGGGCCCAAGGTGAAGGAAAAGCTCACCAGGCATGAGTAGGAAGGCAAAATGCTATCTTTCTTTAGAATCCATTTTTGCACAACTCAAACAACCTATTTTAGAAACCTGAAGGGGGGAAATTTGTGGTCCAGAAAATCCTAGGAATTTATCCAGGATGCTCCTGTGGGCAGACCCCCCCCCCAGGCAAGAGTGGGAGGAATAACTTCAACCAACATCTTGCTAGAAGAAAAGATACACCACAGAATCAGGGTGTTTTATATTCTTTTCGCGGAGAAAACCTAACAACTCTCCTGAAAAGTTCTGCTTAACTGCCGCATTTTAGAGGAACTCTCAGGGCGCTTATCCCTGCATCCTCAGGACTGGCAGGCCATCATGCAAGATTCTTGGGTGCAGAAGAAAATTACTAGAGGCTGTTATTCTCCCTTTTTCCCTTCCTCAGAAAAAAAGAAAAGGCTTCCAAATGTACCATCCAGTCAAATGGAATATGCAGCAGCAGAGGTAAAGAAGCTGCTAGACAAATGTCATCCAGCTTGTCCCCCAGACTAGTCAGAATCTGGAGGCTATTCCAGGTTCTTTTTAGTTCTGAAGAAAACAGGGAATAAGCCACCTCAGTCAGTTCTTGAAACAGACATAATTCCGGATGGTCATGATTCAGTTTAGAGGACAGGCTCAGCAGACAGATTATATCCCACACATGGCCCCTTCAGCTAGTTGGTGATGAATGTTTATCTACCAGTAGGAGAAGTCTGGCTGTGTGATCATTTGCCAGCCATGCCAACACCAAATGCATTGACTTTTTTTCCCAGTGCCTCCTCCAGGACAGTAAGCCAGGGAAATCTTAGTTCAGGACTGGCCTCTAGGTCTCGTGTTTGCATTTATTCCTTTTCCCCTAATTCCTACCTTTCTGCAGGCGGATCAGATGAGCAGTGCAAGGAAGTCATTGTCATTCCTCCATTTGGCCTTCGCAGGTAAGGGTTTAGTCTACTACTCACTCATCCAGTGGAGAAAGCTCTCAGTTTGAGAACCATCAGGACTCCTCTCATTCACCCATCTAGCAAGCCTCACCCAGATCTTCATGCCTACAGACTTTACAGCATGGCATCTCCACTTCTGGTGGTGGCTTGGAACCCAGTTTACCTACAGAGATTTGTCCTTATCCTTGTTCCTTGCTTCTGCCCAGAAACCTTACATAAGGAAGATGTCTAAAGCTAAATGGACATGTTTTGTTTTGTGTGCACTGTAGAGGAATGTAGACCATCTTCATAGGTTCACAGGTACATGTTAGGCTGTTGATCTGTAAGGATCTTAAGAAGCCTAGCCTTATAGTCCCATGGTAGTTTTTAATCTTTATTATGTGTACTAATAATCCCAAGTATGGGCAGTGCAAGAAAACGTTGGGACATTTACTTGTACCTATCCATGAGGGGTCGTGAGTGCCAAACCAGTTGTAAATTTGCAGTTTCCTATACATTCATACAATTTACATTTGAATAGGGTAAGAGATGAACATTCTTTGAGGAGTGAAAGATGGTTCCATAGAAGTATTATTCTCTGTGATGTATACCTATCCTCCCCAGCAAGTTATGTTTGTTTTCTTCCCACTATGACTGCTGTGGTTTTTGGGCTACCTTAATTTTTATTTTTATTTTTTGTTATAGCAGTTCTTTCCCTGGATGGCACAGCCTCAGGCTGTTCTCCTTTCCCTATTTCTGTGCTTGCTCATTGATGAACCTTCGATTTGCAATCTGGTACTTGGAAATTATCTTTCACTTCACAGGTCCCCCTTCACTCCTCGGTGGTACCAATAGCTAGATAAGAGCAGTGAGCGATCCAGTGGTTGCCAGCAAGTGCAGAGCCTGGGAACCTTTATAATTGTATCTACCGGTCAGTTACCTTAGCTCTGGAGGTGGCTGTCCTGTAGCTAGTGCACTGACATCAGGACATCATCACATCCCGCTTGTATTAAACCTGAGATGTTCTGCAAGACTCCTTTTCTGTTCAGAAGTCACCTAGTCATTGTTTGTTCACCCCTTGCCCCAGTGATTGGAAAGCTGGCCCTTTATTTTATCCCCTTGGCCAACCCTACTGGCAGTCTAGGTCTGTTCATGAACTAGGGTTGCCAGAGGTACATGAATGCCCTGCCTATGATCCATTGGGCTGACTGTCCTACTGTTTTTGAAAAATGTACAGTGAGCAATCACTAGCTTCCACTTGGGTGCTGGAATTTTGTCTTAGCCTCCCTTAAAGTTTACAAAAGATTTCTTAGGGGAATCTTTCTCCTAAAACCTCTGACTAGAGAGCGTACTTTACCATGGGATATCAACTTTATTTTTAAGTTAACTAATCCCCCATTTGAAGCAGTCTCCAGAGCAGAGTTGAAGTTAATCCCCTGGAAGACTTTTCTTGGTAGCAGTTACATCGGATCTCTGTATTTCTGAACTTTAAGCCTTGAGTGTTAAGTTTTCCTCTATACTGTTTCATGTAAATAGTGTGTGGTATTGTGTAGTAAACTCTTCCCTTAGGCTTATGTTGACTGCTGAGTCCAGCATTAATCAGTCTTCCTGTTTTTTTACCAAACTACTACAAAGGATTTGTTGCATCAGTGTGCATAGACGGCTTCCAGTTCTGTCTCCACCGTACTAAGCAACTTTGAAAGACTCATTTATTTTGTCTCCTTTGCCTAAAGTTTCAGAGGCAATGTTCACAAGATGGTTGTCTGATTGTATTAAATTTACTTATACAGAACAAGAAAAATCCTTTTTGGAATAAACCAAAAGGACATACCACCACAACGGTAACCACATCACAAGCATTCTTCTACAGTGCCTCCTTAGATGATACATGCACACGATGCTTCATGGGCTTCTCTGTGTACCCTTGCAAAGTGCTAAAAGCTGGATGGAGTCTCCAGCTCTAATTCATCCTTTGGGGCCACCATCATCAGAGGCGTTTTTCCTAGGACTATCCAGTTTCATTGCTGGGGTCTCTTTCCTAGCACTAGAAAGGATGAACCAAACCACATCAAATTCGAAAGTTATGTAGTTACAGAAATGCAAAGCATTACATTTCATGTAGACCAGAATAGTATTCAGCTGAGCTGTCATGTAAGGCCTCATTTCATAATCCACCACCCTCATTAGAGGCAGTTGATAAAGAATATGATAGTCAGGGTTGTCTTGAAATAGACTGTTTAGTAAAGTAATTCTAAGTCTAACATTTGGAACCCTATGTAATGGCCTATTTTTGGGTTTGCCTGTCTTTTGGTTTGGTTCATTATTTTGTTTATCGTTGAAAACTTTGTGCCCATTGATGCAATCATCCATTGCCAGTGCATGCTGTGATATAATGTGATACATTACAGGACTGCATCTATTCTATTAGCTCACCAGTTCTTTTCTGCTGCTTCCATAGTTTGGATTTTGAACCTGACTTACCCAAGTCTTACCCTCAGTGAAAAATTCCCATGTCCATTGCCTAAAGCAACCAAAACTTCTAACTTCCCATGTGTTTGACAAGATGCAAAGGAAAAACTGCATTGGCATCTGAGTAGTAGTGGAGTACAATGTGCAAAATTGCCGTAGGCAATAGAAATTCAACCTAGCCAGCCATGTAACTATGTAGAAGAAACTCCTGCTGTAATTCCTTGCCAGGAAAATGTCAGCATTCAAGGATCCTTGCACAAGTATCGGATGGAGGGAGGGGGGGGGCTTAGATGCAGCTTTCATGCCTTTTCCAGAACACAGTCTGAAGGTAAGAGAAACTGAGGGTATTTATTGTAAGAATTATTGATACAGTAGGGTTAATTTCCATGATAAATTACCAGGGTGGATGTCTGCCCTAAGAGTCTGATTTCCACTGCTTTTGTCCATGTCCCCAGAGTGGAGCTAGATGTCTTCCATATCCTAGGATGACAGCCCTATGTATGGCTCAAATGGGGAATATCTCATGCCATTTTCAGTCCCCTCCCCCAAAGTTAAAAGTGACTGGTAATCAGTCTTTCTGCCTATCTGTTTTTTCTTGGTAATTTCCAAAGAATTTCAGATATGCATTTTGGGAACCTTTTTCTTAAGTTTTGTACTTTGTGGAATTGGTTAAATGTATTGTACTGTTTTTACATTGGATTTTTGGAAGACTAATGCTTCCAGTGTCCATGACATAATTGGAAGAGCTTGCAAATAATTACTTTTTTGAAAGATATTTTCTGTCTAAAGATTATCATTTGCAAATTTCTATTTTGTCTAGGGAGAGGTAAGTCTTCCCAACATTGCATGGCACATTAAACAGCTGCTTTTTTGTTGTGTCTTAAATTTATGGGCCTTTCTGGAGGACAAGAATCTGTAGCCTTAACATGAGAAACATCTGCTCTCTTTTCTCTTTGAGGAAAAATTTTCTCTCAGAGGGCTAAAGCATAAGAATTCTCTGAAAGACATACATAGATAATGTAAGTTATTGTGGCTGAAAAATGGTAAAAGAACAAGCAAGAAGAGAGAACACTGTCATTCCTGTCAAAGGCTTAAAGGCAACCACTTCTGAGATGACTGCACATTAACAGCTTAATTCTAGCTTTCCCAGTATAAAAGCAGAAACTCCACAACAAAGGCCAGTAGACTTGTGTTTATGGGTACATTTCAGTAACTGACTAGTGCGTGTAGTGCCTGGATGCCAGGAAAAAAGAAATATAGAGGATATGAAAAAAAAACAGCTTCAAAAAGTGAGGAAAAAATACTGACTGTGGAAATTTTTACAGCTGTTCAGCAAAAAGCAGTGCAACCTCCAGATATGAATTTGAGTAACCTACAGGAAGATTTAAGACAATTGCACACAGACCTGGTTAAAATAAACGAAACACTGATGGAGTATATCGGCACAAACAACAAAAGGCTGGGAAAAAATGGAGGAAGCTTTAAACACATATTCAGATGAGGTGATAAAGCTGCAAAAATCAGAGGTCAAAATGAAAAGGCTGGCTGAATACGAGACCGCTCAGGAAGAGATGTTCCAAAAAAGAGTTGGAGGACAGAGCATGTAGGGAAAACATGAGATTTTCAGCTGTAACAGAGAAGATGGAAGACACATGCTGCATTAATTCTATGAAACCAAATAAGCAACTGGACTGGTATTCCACAGCAGCAGCAGTTAATTGAAAGGGCACATCGTGTGTATGCTCCAAACCTGGTTATGAGAAAAAAACTAAACTTTTAATTGAGAAAGAAGCAATCTTAACAGCAGAAGGAGTTGATGTTGACAAAGCTGTGGCAGAAGGACAAAGTACTAAAAGTGGGAAGACAGCAGAGTGTTTGTGCAGAATGTTTATTCATTGTACACCATGCAGAATAGAACCAAATTTATTGCACTATTCAGGGAATGTCGAGAGATGTAGGGTGTGAGATTTAAACTGCTGTACCCAGCTGTCTTTCAAAATATTCTTGTCTGGAGGAACAGAATTATTTTTTGAGGAAATACAAAAGTTTGTCTAACAAAAAGTGAGCTGTGAAGCAGAAAGAGATTCTGCTTCTTGTTGTTCTGGTAATAAAGACCCCAAAGAGACTGTACCTCTGAAACTTTTTCCAGTGTTTTAATGGAAGATGTCAGAGTGAAGGAAGGGAGCATGACAGCTGACTGAAAGAGTTAAGTGTGTGTTAGAAATGAAGCAGTGACAGGATTTGGGAGATGGAGATGAACAGTAATAAAACCTGTAACTTAATGTGGGATTACAGTGCAATAATTACATGTGTGAAATGTGACAGAACAAGAAAATCTGGGAAGATTGGACTTTTTCAGAATTTGTTAGACTTGTGGGGGACTCTGAAGCATATGCCATACTTCATCATTAATGTTCAAAACAATTAGTTGTGGAGGGGAAGATAAGGGAGAAAGCTAACTGTAAGTAAAGACATTTTTTTTTATTACTAGCACTATTTTTGTGGTGTATGTTTTTTTTTTTGCATGCTATAAAGTAAAGTTTTCTCAGTTATTTTTAAGTGTAATGTAGGTTGTAAACAGGTGCTGCTGTTTTTTTTTTCTTTCTCCCTACTCTCTTTCTTCTTTTTCAGTCTTAACAAATTTAGGCAATGCAGTGAAAAAATCCTGGTTAAAAAGAGGATGACTAAAAAAATGAATGTGCTTTTTCTCATTCTTGCATGGGAAAATGACTGGATTAAGGACCTTAGATTGAGTTAGTAGCAAGTTTTAAGAGTAAGTAAGTAAATGAAAAAGAGTATTTAAATATTATGAGGCTTTTTGCAGCAAAAACATGTATGGTTGGAAGCAATTTTGCAGCTGGTTTCCATAGAAACAATTTAATAAAGAGAAACTGGCTACAGGCTGGTGGAGAGTGATTGAAGGAAAAAAACATGAGAAATTGGCTAGGACATGATGTTCTCTGAAAGCATTCAGGGGTTTTCCCAGCTGAGTGAGCTATAAAGTAAAGACAAATCCAATTAGCACTTGGTAAAAGCATAGACTGCGCCATGCATTTTAGCATGTTTAACCTTTCTTTTAGGTTAGGTCAAGTGTATGAGTGTGGCTGTCAGTTTGGGACTTTTGTTCCTGTTAGGAGGGTAAAATTTCAGTATGTGAAGATGTACTTAGTTTTGTGTGTTAGAATTAAGTTAATAGGTTTTAGGGTGGTATTGGGGATGTGTTTGTGGGGATTTTTTTTTTGTTTGAGGGCTTTTGGTAAAACAAAAAGTTTTGTAAGCTGTGCCATAGGCTGAAATGGATATGATCAGAAACAACTGTATAAAACTTCAACCTGTCAAACAGTGTATTCATGTAACACAAAAGCTGGATCTAGACATTTAACAAAAAAGGTGCTATACATAAAAGGTGGAAAGAATAACACTTTAATGCAGTGATGCTTTCTGTAATGTCTATAAATTCCAACAGTTTCACAGATAAATACAAAAAAGAAAAAAGAGTGAACTGTATTAAAATTGTAGAGTGCAAATAACTTAGAAAGAACTGAACATGTAAATTTGATAAAGAAAGGTTTTTAGGATGGTTATTCAGTGGAATACCTGGTATAAAGAAAAAGAGGAGTACTTATATTAATTGCAAGTGGAGCTCCAGTAGTGATAGAAGAGGATAAAAAAATAATGGCAGATTTGTAGTGCTAAGGGTCTACTGGCAAGGGTGGAGGATTACACTGGCATGTATTTATATTCCACTTTAAACTGCTATAATGGAGCTTAAAATTCAGGGAGAAATGGTCAGTTTTCAGCAAGGAATATTAATTGTTGGTGGGGACTGGAATGTGATTTGCAGCAGTGAAGATGTGTTTGAGGGGGCCCAGAAGTAATAGGAGTTTGGAGTGAATTTACATATTATTCCCCAAAATATAAAAACTGGGCTAAGCTAGACAGAATTTACATTTCACATTAATATGTGCATTTAATTGAAGGTCTTGATATGCACCCACTAACTATTTCAGATCATTTGCCAATAATAACTAAAATAAAAACACAGGGTAATGAAATAAAAATGAGATACTGGTCCTTTCCCACTTAACTGTTGAAAAAAAGAGGCATTTAAGAAATGGATAGTGGGGATTATACAGGAGCTATTAGAGAGGGATAGAAATTTATTCTGAAAATTTAGCTAGGGAGTGGGATAAAACCTAAGGTTGAGTTTAAAAATAGGGTGGAAATAAAAGAAAGGAAGCTGTGTTTTAGAAGTTAAAAGAATTATTTAGAGGGACTGACAAATGTTGAAGTATTACAAAATAGGGGAATCTTAAAGAACAAGAAGAGGATCAACTACAGAATCCTAAGCAGAAAATAAGAGATTACCTTGATAATATGCACGAGTTTAGAAAGATTGTTAAACAACTGTTTTTTGATAATTACAGTAGAGCACAAAATCTTTTAGCACAATGACTCAGGCACAAGAAAATAGAAAGGTCTGTCACCAGAGTTGGGGAACCTATAACAAGGAAGGTAACAAGAGGTCCCTGTAGAGGTATTAGAAATATTTTGGAAGTCTGTGACAGTCTATATAAAGCAGAGAAATATGGAAATCAAGAAATTATGCAAGTGTAAATGTTTATGGAAGAATTAAATATGCCAAGGTTAGAGGTAGATGAGGCTCAATTACTAACGGTTAGGATAGGAGGATATGATATAAAAATTGTGATGTATAACCAATCTACAGGAAGGTCCCCAGGAATGGATGGTATTCCTTTGAAAGTTTGGAAGCTAAGAGGGAAAAAGAGTGATAAAGATCTGGAACAGAATTTTAAGAGAAGTGCCAACATTCTGGAAGAAAGCAGTGGTAGCTGTAATACATACAGAGGGCAAATATCAGTTCGACCCAGCTTCATACTAGCCCATTTCAGTACTAAACCATGATTAAAAAGTGTTCATGTCTATAATGACTAAAAGAAAGACAAAAGTAATGCCAAACTTGATAGATATAGATCATTGTGGGTTTGTAGAGGGGGAGGTAAACATTTGACAACATTAATGGAACACTGAAAATTCAGCGGGAAGCAGAATGTAAGAATATACTGTTGTTGTTGGTGGATCTTGATGCAGAGAAAGCATTTGACAGAGCAAGCTGGGACTTTATCAGCAGGGCAATGAAAGCATTTGCATTTCCTGAAAAAATTCTAAGGTTGATTAAGATGATATATGAGAGATCAGAGGTGAAAATAAGTGGATGGGGTTGTCTCTGATACATTTCTGCTTGAGCAGAGGAAACCGACAGGGGTGTCCTCTATTTCCTTTATTTGCATTATATTTAAAACGATTGGCAAAGAAAAATAAGGCACTCAGAAGTTCAAGGATATAATTGGTATGGTAGTCCAGAAAAGCTGGCCCTATTTGCAGATGATATTATTTTATACCTGACAATACCAGAAAGAGACGTTTCAGTGTTGTGGAACATCTTGAGACAGTTTCAAATCATGGTTTTGTTGGTTTTTGATTCAAGTTTATTTATCTGCCCAACACATTGTGATGGTTTCAGTATTTATATATTTATTTTAAAGTTCTTTTAAAAAATGTGCATGTTTTTATCTACTTTCATCTGTATTTGTGGCAAGTTGGTAGGTTGTCACGAATATTTTAGTTACAGGATTTAATTGGTGTCAATTAAACAATTGTTTTAACTACTAATTGGATTGGGAGGGGTATATAAGCAGGCACAGCCTTCATTCTTTCATTTTTACATCTGAGGAAGTCTGGTGGACGAAAACGCTTTGTATTGTGTGGCGTTTATGTGATTAAACCTGCTGCTGCTTACACCTACAGGCTCGTGTTTTATTATTACCTTCTGCCTCTTTGGGTGCCTTTTGTGGTTTTATTGGTTCCTGGTTCTGTGGCACCCTTTCCTTGGAGTTTTTGGATTACTTAAAAAATTAATGAAGTTAAAACAAAGGCAGTAGCGGTAAATTATTTACCCACACACTAATTTGTTCAGCGATATCCGTATTTATGGGGACATGATAAAAATGAAATATTTTGGAGTATGGATTAAAAATGATTCTGGTGTGGGAGTTAAGGATATGTGAGAAGAGACTTTGTTTGTGTCTTTCGGCTTTTCCCGGTTAGGGGTTGCCACAGCAGAACTCCGGTCCGCTAATGATTGGCAGTTGATTTTTACGTGCTGAGTTGCCTTCCCTGACGCACAACCTTCAACGAAGGTACGCCCATTCACGCATGTCTCCACACAGAAGACGCTCTAGCTGAGAATCGAACAGGACAACATCTAGCTGTGAGGCGACAACGCTACCGCAGCACCACCACCGCAGTATCCTAAAAAGATAATACAAAAACTGAGAAAATGGAAGCTTTGTTATATGGATATGGATAGTAAGATACAGGCAGTCAAAATGTTTATTCTCTCTAGTCTTATACACATTGGCTTTTTTAGTCAGGATAAAGTAGACCAGCATCTGTGGGTGTTCAGCTCAAACAGCTTTATTACATAAAAGCACAACAGGTTTGTGGCTTAGTAATTAAAACTAATAAACTGACTACTGCTTTCATACGTGTTAACACTCTGGCTGTTCACTCAAAATGGCTTATGCATGTGCCCTCACATTGAAATGCTTCTTAAAGACACAACACACACACTGATCTACATCCTCCTCTGAGAAATAAGTCATGCACAGTAATAGTGGTAATAATCTTCAACATGCAGTTGTACAGAAATAATTCTTTGTCATCCAGTTGTATAGAACTAATCACAAGTAAAACAGTCTTGTCCAGGTTGATGAGTATTTTACACTAGGTCTAGAAATATGACCCGATCATGTGACATAAAAATTAGGACTGGGTTTAGCAACAAGGACCATTATTGGTGAATGTTCAACTTAAGGGACATTTGGGGCATCATCAGGAACAGGGTTAGGTACTGAGACATGTCCTTCAACAGGAACATTGTTTGGGTTGCTGTGAGATCTAGAATCTGTATCACAGGTATGATGCTATGATATTGACTCATACACTGGAAGAAGATGCCTGTGATTCCTTCTGTATTCTATACCATCAGATTCTCTTAGGTAAGATCTCAGCTTGGCACATACACCTCTTACTTGACCAATTCGATCAAAACCTTTCCCCATTTGCATCCTCACTGTCCATCAATGGACGAAGAAATCATCTCATTTTATCATAGTAGGACTTCTGGGATGAACGCTTTTTGAATAGTTGGACTTTGATTGTTCTAGTGTTTTTAGCATTGTAAGGCTTGGACATTGTTTGGAGCTGGCATCTCAAGAATGGCTGTTTGTTTGGGAGGATCTAGTCGTAAGCCTGAACTGGTGATTAAATGACTGACTGTCAACTTGAATTTGCATTTCAGGGGATTAAGCTGAAGATTCACTTCATGTGCTCTTTTCAGAACTTTCCTTAGGTTTCTGTCATACTCTGGTTCACCATTGCTTCCAACCACCTCTGATTCTTATAGTTATCATGCATTCTTTAATATGCTTTACTAATTATTCCTTTTTTAATGGCAGCTTCTGTTCTTGATTCTACTAAAAACCCTTCTGCAAAAGCAAGGAGTCATTTAAGGACTAATCTTTCTTTTATTCCTTAAGTGGCCTTGCAGGTGACATTGAAGCAGAACATGCAAATACAATATGTTATGTTGTCCCTATCTCACCTTCCTTCTTGGTATTTTTCGGCTCCAACTTGGCCGCATTCTAAAGCTCGATTGCTTCCACTGGCCCGAGGCTAGACTCTATCCCAACATGCCTAGCGAGAGTTACCCAGATCTCGTTTGCTGCTTGAAGCTTCGGGATTGCTGACGACTGGCTCAGGCTAAATTATATTGTTTTTTCTACTCATTTTTTTGTAGAATATTGTTATTTGGTAGCATAGTTATTGTTGTAGGTCACTAGAATCTGGTGTTTGTCTATCTCCCTATCTACAGCCTTCTTAGTGCTGTTTGTTGTTGAGGCCGTCATTTCTTTATCTCTCAGGCCTACCCTTTCCCTTCTTTCTAACTTGCGAATCCATTTACATTAGAAGATTCGTCCTACACTTTCAGCCTGTTTTAGTTAGAGGGCTTTACCTTATTCCCTTCTCTACCGTTGGTCTAAGGAGCTAGCCGTTTAAGTTAGAGGCATTTCCTTGGTTGGAGGAGTTGTCGTTTGATTTAGAGAGACTCCTCCTTCCACTACTTTCTCTTTCCAAAAAAAAAAACTACTTGCTGTCTGTTTTTTGGCTGCGTGTTTCTTTCCATTCTATTATTTCTGTTAGTATATCTTGTTGTTGTATTTTGTGGTAAATATGTCTAAGGAAGCTTCGAAAGACTCCAAGCCTTCTGAATTCAAGAAGCGTGATTCCTGCACCCAAAAGATGTCTCTAACCAATGGACATACTAGCTGTTTATACTGTTTGGGAGCTGTTCACCTACAGGACCTTTGTTCCATTTGTCATGGGTTTAGCTCTAGAGTCCTGCAGGAGCACAAGAGCAAGCTAATCTTGAGAGGGTTATTGAAAGGGCCTTTTGAGGTATCGAAGAAAGGGAATAAGGCAGGAAAATCTGACAAATCCTCCAAGTTGGCATCTTCGACGGCTCCAGCCTCGGAACTGTTGAAGGGCACAGACAAACCATCAAGTTCGTCGGATCCTATAGCTGTCGGGTCCGACAAGGCTTTATCGCCTTTGATTCCATCAGTGTCTTCGGAACTGTCTAGGAGCCATAAAAGAACCAGGTCTCCCTGCTTGGAACCGGTGCATTCCGGACCACAGTCCCCACTTCTCCAGTCTGTGGTGGGCAGTCACCGATTGTCCACCCATTCCTCTCAGTCATCCTGGAGCCTTTCGGATGACGATCTGGAGAGGGTGGTGAAGAGGCTACTCAGGACACTTCCCTTGGCAAAAATTTTATTGAGCCCAGCCCATATGGAAGTGCTGCCAACTGTCCAACCTACTTTGTCATCGATTCCTCCTTTGACTCACCTGAATTCAGAGCCAGAGTGCATGATGGAGGTCATTGTGGTGGAACCATCTGATCCAAAAACCCCAGGTCTCTCTGGTCTGACATCAGCTCCAATCCAGTCGATACCACCTTCTCTCGAGGGGTCTGGGGGCCGACACTCCATCGTCGGCTCTGGGCATGGAAAGCAAGATCGGACCCTTGTCGATCATACTCTCCCACTTGGAGCTTCGGCACAGGTGAGTTTGGTGCCTACATTGGTGTCGGAGCCATCACCCTCAGTTCGGGGAAGATCTCCTGGCTCTTTGGAGCCGGGAGACTCTATTGAGTCGGGATCGTGGTGCCTTCAAGGTGATGAGGAGTGTGCTGTCCTCTCATACCGCTCCACCCTCGGCTCCAGTTGCTCCTTCCAGGCCAGTGTCTACCTCCAAACCACCCCTCCTCTCCAAGCGTAGGGAACCAATGCCCTACGACGCCCCTTCGGGTGACCTCCCCCTTCCAAAACCACTCCAAAGCACCCCTCGGAGGAGGTCCCTCGGAAGAGGACTTGTAAGAGGAAGCATTTGGACTCCCCTGAGTCCCTGACATTCGACACAGACTTGGAGGACTCAGAGGGGTCCCCACAGTCCCCCTCTGAGGATGTCTCATTTTCAGACATCCTGGAAATCCTCAAGCAGAGTGGTGGCTGGAAATCCCTTTCCCCTTCTGAAGACAAGTCTGTGTACCTGGACGCATTGAGTTCCTGACCCTCCACCTCTTGGGTGTCTCTGCCCCTTGACCCGCTGCTAGGTGTAGTAAGTCGAAAGGCATGAAGCTCCCCAGAATCTGTAGAACCAGTTCTGCGGAGGCCCAATAAGTTTATCACTGCACCGGACGGCAAACCTTTCCTGACTAAGGGTGTGCCAGTTGATGCTATGGTGGTTGCGGCAGCCACAAAGAAGGGATTAGCAGAAACAACTTCTTCTGTCCATCTGCAGAACAAGGAGTCCCATACGATGGACAGATACGGGAAGCGTGAGTTCTCTTCAGCGACCTTTACCCTTGGGTCACTGAATTATTTGTCCCATTTTATTCGTCTCTAGAGGGATCTCCTGAAAGAGCTAGGAGATACCCTACAGGATCCTACTGCTGCAGGAGCTGCATACAGAGCTGCTTCCCAGCTTGCGACCTTATCTTCTGTAGTTAACGCCTCCATGTAGCTTGTCTCCTACACAGCCGATGGAGCAAGCAGGGCAGCAGGCACATGAGTCTTCTTATGGAGACATTCCTGGATGCGCCTTTGTCAGTTCGCGGAGCCTTTCAAGTCCTCCTTTATCAACGCCCCATTTGATGGCTCGTCATTGTTCGGGCCCAAGGTAAAAGAGACTCTCACAAGGTGCAAGCAGGACAGCAAAACTCTCTCTGCCGTTGGAGTACGTTTCTCCGTGCCTACTAGACCTTATCCCCCAAAGGTCAAAAAGGCAGGAAAATGTGGTTCCAGAAATCACAGGGAGCTTTGCCTGATGGACGTAGTGACTTTTTTCCCCAGGGGTAGAGGGGGGAACAATAATGGGAGACACCACCCTAGCGGCAGAAAGGGTCCACAGAGTCAGGGTGACAGAGATACGTTCTCTGGTAGGCCCTTCCAGCGCTCTTGAAAGGAGGCCCACCTATTCACCTCTGGAGGCAGTCGGGCAGATTGTCAGTGTACCCAGCAGCCTGGCATAGTATCACAAAAGACACATGGGTACAGTAAGTAATATCCAGGGGATGCAGTATACCTTTCTCCATGCCACCTGTTCCCAGAAAACAAAATCCATCCTAGATGTGCCACCCAGTCTAAGGGAACGAGGAACCCTAGAAGTTCAAAGTTTGCTAGAAAAACGAGTCATCCAAGAAGTCCCCGCAGACCAAATAGGATCCGGAACTTACTCAGCGTTATTTTAGCTCCAAAGAAAACGGGGGACTGGAGGCCCATTTTGGATCTCAGCATACTCAAGTCTGCCAAGAAGACAAAGTTTCAGATGGTGACACTGCTGTCCATACTTCCTTTTTTGGGAAAGGACAATTGGATGTGCTCCAGTGGTCTCCAGGATGTACCATATCAAGATGGACAGGCGATCCAGGAGATATCTATGCTTCTGGCTGGGAGCCAGTCACTACAAGTTCAGAGCTCTTCCCTTTGGCTCACCACAGACCCCAGGGTGTTCAACAAATGCATGGCAGTAGTCACAGCTCATCTGAGGTGTCTCGGATTCCAGGTGTTTCCATATTTAGACAACTGGCTCCTTACAGCCACCACTGAGCATCGACTAACTGAGGCAAGGGACACCACAATTTGCCTCTGCTCACCGCTAGGCATCACTGTAAACTACGAAAAGTCTGCCTTGTTGCCCTGTCAATATATTACATTTATAGGGGTAGATTTAGATGCAATAGACATGATAACAAAATTGCCTCAGGAGAGGACATCTACCAATCGACATCAGGTTTCAATCTTAATCAAGAGAAAAAAGATTCAGGCAAGATTTGTTCTCAAAGTCATGGGCTCAGTGGTGGCAGCAATAATGCAAGTTCTCTTGGCGCACTTCCACATGAGGATATTCCAGTGGCTCCTATTTGCTCAGTGGTCCATGCAAGATCTACCCATGTCGCATGAAATTCTCCTCACGGAGACCTGCAAAAAGGACCTAAAATGGTGGCTTCAGTCTATGCAGGTGACGATAGGCAGGCCATTCATCCTCCCCAAACTAGTAGCCGCAGTGACCACGGACACTTCCCAGATAGGGTGGGGGGGCATTATCTGGGACAGACTGTTAAAGGAACTTGGCAACAACACAAGTACCACTTGCACATCAACGTCCAAAAGATGAGAGCAGTGCTTTTGGCATTGCAAGCACTACAGGGCTCTCTACCTACGGGGACAATCACAATTCAAACGGACAACATGTCAGTAGTGTGGTACATCAACAAGCAAGGCAGAACCAGATCCTACCCCTTGTGTCGAGAGGCTCTCAGAGTATGGCAGTGGGCAGTGTCTTCCCAGCACTTTCTGATTGCAGCTCTCATTCCGGGGAAATCCAGCATGATAGCAGACAAGCTCGACAGGGCTATCCTGATGCCTCACGAGTAGTCCCTGAAGCAGGATATTGCAAATCAAATTTTTCACAAGTGGGGCCAGCCTTGTTGCGACCTTTTTGCCACCTCCATCCATACCAAATGCAGCAGCTATTTCGCCCTAGTCCCCCCACCGGGACAGTCACCCAGGGATGCACTTGTTCATGATTGGCCCCTGGGATGACTTTAGCTTTTCCCCCATTCCCTCTAATACCCAAGGTTCTTCAGAAAGCAGAATCGTTGGGTTGCAAACTCATACTCATTGCCCCTTACTGGCCTCATCAGATGTGGTTCCCCTTCCTATGGCCCCATCTCCAGGAGGAGCCTTGGATCCTGGACCCAGTTCCAGATCTCCTGGTGCATCAGTTGGGTACGCTCCATCCTTCCATACAGACTCTCAAACTGACAGCTTGGTTCCTCCACTTCCCATCTTAGCCAGGCTTCCTGACATCTCCCCAACAGTGCAACATATTTTATTTCCTCTCACAAATCCTCAACGAGAAAACTTTATACTAGCAAATGGAAGTGGTTCTCTTGTTGGGCAGCCAAAAATAGTATTGACCCTTTTACTGCACCTATTTCAAAGATCCTCTAATTTCTCGCTGAAACCTTTAACCAAGGAGCAGCAGCAGCAGCAGCAACGATCCGAGTTCAGCTGGCTGCTGTTTCCAGTTTTCATGTAGGAGAAGTGGATTCCAATGTTATGTGCCACAGGGTATGCAAAGCTTTCCTAAAAGGTACTATCCTCTTGAAATCCGCAATAAGAGAACCACCTCCTCCTTTGTATCTAAACTTAGTCCTAGCTGCCTTGATTCCTCCTCCTTTCGAACTGGCTACTACTTGTTCTCTGAAATTCTTGACTTGGAAAACTATTTTCTTAACTGGCATTACCTCAGCTAGGAGGGTATCAGAATTACAAGCTCTATCCATTTGCCCCCCTTACTTATTTTTCACAATGGTAGGGTTTCTCTCAGAACCAACCCCTCCTTCCTACCAAAAGTTTGCTCAAGAGTTCAGTCTGAATCAGTCAGTAGAACTACCTGTATTCTTCCCTTATCATGCAACAAGGCATAATATAAACTCCAGCAACTGGTTGTTCATAGTTAGGTTTTTACTTGCACAGGACAAAAGAATTCAGAAAATCTGACCAATTGTTTGTATCCTTTGCAGAAAACACAAAGGGAACTAAGTCTCAAAAGTAACTTTATCAAAATGGCTTTCAAACACCATCACTTATGTCTATATTATGTCTATATTTCACAGAGCAAGCAGCTGTCAGGAAAAATTCGAGGGCACTCAACTAGGGCCTTGTCTACCTCTACTGCCTTTCAGGTCAGACTATCTTTAGGCTCAGTTTATGCAGCAGCTATGTGGGTTAATCGCCATACCTTCATCACTCATTACAAAGTAGATGTGGCATCCTTTGGTTCCATGGTCCTGAAGAATCTATTCCATTGAGCCACTCAAGAAGAAGGTGCTCGTGACATGGTCCCAACCAGTAAGAAGGAAGGCGAGATAGAGACAACATAACATGAAGTTATGTACTCACCGTAACATTCCATGTTTGTTGTCCTTGATCTCTCCTTCCTTCTTGCATTCCACCCTCCTTCCCCCTACCAGGAAGATCGAGAGGAATTATCCATCATTTGGCTATATAGGCTGTGATTCCCTTCCTACTTATGAGTTGGATAGACTTAGAGTCAATTTACTACTATCTTGGTGGGATATCTATCTATATGTATATATATATATATATATATACATACATACATATACATACACACACACACACACACATATGTATAATTTATATATATGTCTGTGTTTGCACATTATAGTCTAGTGTTCTGGGTTATCACAAATGAGAAATGGGTAACTCTCGCTAGGCATGTTGGGATAGGGTCTACCCTCGAGCCAGTGAAAGCTCTCGAGCTTTAGAATGCGTCCAAGTTGGGGCCGAGGATTGGCTCCAAACCCAACCAGCAAGAAGGAAGGCGCGATCAAAGACAACAAACATGGAACGTTATGGTGAGTACATAACTTCTTTTTTTGTTCAACAAAACCACAAAACAGAAAGAAAAGGTTTTGCACCACTGCAGAGTGCAGGCAATTTTTGTTTCTCGAGCAAATTAAAAGCAAAGTGCACGTAAGTGCAAAGCTGTAATGCTGACATTTGCCTGTAAGTTTAGAAGAGTTAAGTCTCACCATGTGTGTGTTTATTATTTTATTATGATTGTATACAGAGATGTTAGTCTCTCATGATGTGACAGGATTGTGGCTATTATGTCACATGTGCTTCTATGAGAGGAGAGTGCATTACTGTGCTGCTTTTTCATATGCTTTGTTCATTCATTTGTTTGATTTTATTAATCTCATCCTTTAAGTACTGCAGGCAGTTGTAGAGAACTTTTAGCATTCATATGTTTTTGGTATATTTAATTGTATTGAGTGTGGCTTAGTGTTATAAATGCTTCAGGATGCAGTGGACATACTTTTTGTTCTTCAGTATCACTGGGTATGTACATAAATACTGCAGCCCATAACAGTATTAAAAATATGCATTTTAATATTAATTGATTCTGTTCATGGGAATGTTTAAGTCAAGAGCTGTTCTCGTAGTTGCGATGATCACTGCTTTTATGGTTGTCCAAGAAGTAGTAAAAGGGCTCAAGCAAATCCTCATGAACAGTTGACAACTTTGCCTGTTCGTTTCACTCTTATAATTCTTTGTTTGGCCATTTCATTTTAAAGCCATGTAGTAAATGTTGATGTGAAAAATAATTGCCTCTGAACATTTGCACACACTGAAGTTTCATGTGGAAAATACTTTGAAAGGAAATGTATAAAATGTTGTAGAAATGTTTTATTTTCTCCTAAACAGTCTTCTACTAGGACAGCACACACATTTGAATCCTAATATAGAGGATTGTGATTGGGTTTTGGAGTGTAAGGGATGCGTTCGAGGTGTAGATGTCAAAACATTCACCTCGAGAGCAAAGAGGTGAGTCTTTACATCCATGTTGAGAACACTTAACATCCCAGGTTATGATCGGAGAGACTCAGTCATAATTCTTTGTAGTGTATTAAGCTTTACCTGCTTCTATTTACTGCAAAAGGTAGAAAGAAAAAAATGTAGTAGTGGTAAGTATTTTACAGCTTAATAAGCTATAACACTAATCGCTGTCAGAGAGTGGCCACCAAAGAAGACCTTTAGGAAGAAGGTAAACACATCATTTGGACAGCTAAACAATAAACTGAGGCGTAAAGCACTAGTTCAGAATGAAGTGTTCAATGGCTTCTTGCCTCTCTCCTTCTGTGACCTCTAAGTACTGTTATTGCTCTAGTGTGAGACTAGTGCTCAACAGCACTTGTCCTTTCTGATGTCAGAAAGGTGCTTAACAAGTCTGTCTTTTCACCAGTTTTGGAGCATAATCATGGCACTCCCATGTAATAGAGATATTTAATATACTAGTACTTGGACAGAGTTAATGCCAGTAATTTATTTAGAAAACAAAAAAACTTGAATATGTTTGAACATTTTAATTAGTTTTGAAAGTGTCACAACTTTTATGCCCTGTTTGTGAGTATTAGTGCTTATCATTTACACTAGAACAAATTAAAGGATGGTGGAACATTCTAGGCCCCTCCTCTGTGACATAACATGGCCTCTAGTTACTTTGGTACATGGATAATATTTTTTCGTGTTATGTAGAGATTTGAAAATATTCTGTAATTTCTCCTGCTAGAATTGTCTGCAGAATATCTGAAGGCTTGTAGAAACAAACACTGTGCCATACAGAATGAAATAAAAGGAGTATCTTTTGTAAGCGCAGGAAGGTTTTATTGCCAGCTGTTAGATCACTTAATCTAAAAAGAAATGTTAATAAATTGGACCGTTTGACTATGCAACAGTTATACCTGTGATTTTACTTCTCTTTATGTAACATTGTAGAAGTAGTAGTAGTCTATCCTCGTCCTTTTCAGAATGATATTCAGACCAGCTGGGGGGTGTTTTTACTTGCTTTCCCCTTCCTTTTTAATTCTGGTGATGGACGTCTTTTGCATTTTGCTTCTTTGGGTTCTTTGTCAATACATCTGTTGTGTTTGGGCATCTTGCACTGTTAATATGGATGGAGGTAGATGATTGTAGTCTAGTACACATCTGAAACTGTGTAAGGCTTTTTTATATAGTCAAAAGGTCAAGGAACTAAACTGTAAACCTCTGTTTTTTGAGGAACCCGAGTGATCTGGAAAGCATTGACCGAGATGAAAGTGACAGGTGAGACTAAAAAAAACTTTTTAAGAATCCTAGAGTTTTAATCCTTCTTGCTGAAATAAATACCTTTTATTCCTTCAATCCTTTGCAATTTTCCTGTGATTAAAAACTCTGGCATGTCCCTGATTCTAATAATTTAACCCTTTCACAGATAGACTTCCATTTTAATTGTGGTCTCATTTCTGTATGGTATCATTTGTAACATACTGTTGGGATGCTCCATTCTTTCTTTTCTGGGTTTTGAATTAATCCTTTCCAGGTTTATGTAATCACATCAAGTTGCACACCATCTTTGCCATAGTCCTCTTGTGGAGGACTGTAGTAGACACATCTTCAAGTCATCTTTAAAATGGCTTAATCCTTTCCTAATAACATCAACAGTTCTTTTCTCAAACCAGCAACATATATGTGATGTTTTCAGATGCAAAATTAAAGTAGACTTTTGAAGAGTGTCTTTTTAACTGTAGTCTTAGATAATCTGTGTATATTTTAAAAGAAGCAAAGTCTGTGTGACTAGTCCTGATTTTATAAGCTGAATCTTTTAATTGCAGCTAGTCATGCTTTGATCAATTGAAAGGGTTAAGTCTGTCTTTTCCCTCTGTCTCTCTCCAAAAACGGTCTAGCAGTGTTTCTCGTCATTCAGATAATTCTTTTAATTGACATTCTACTAGAGCAATAATTTACTTCTTTTACACTTGACATTGTGAAAGGATGTTGCTTTGAAGTCTGGCTTGAGTTGCAGTACATCTGTGCGTATTGTATATACTTTTTGCATGTTTTTCACGTTTGCTTCGTTTATCATACAATAGAGTACATAGGTAGAATTAATTGTTGGTAAGAGTTTTTTTTTTTTGTTGAGAGGTACTTAAGCAGAATTAGGCTGTGTCCTTTCATTTGTTTTTGTGTCTTAGTCCATGAGGAGGGCTGTGTTATCCCAGGCCCCATTCCTATGTAAATGACGCGTTAATGGTAGAGGCATTAGATTTGCAATCCATTGTGTTCTTCAGTAAGTTTAAACAGAGGATTTTTTAAAATTTTGTATGTTTTGGATGTCAGTGCATTGGATTACTTTTTTTTTTTTTTTTTTTAATAACCCATCCGAACTCTTGTGGAGTTTTCATGCAGGTGTATACCTTTAATGGAAATAGATAATAAAATATTAAAAACAAAATAAAAGATGGCTTTTTCTAAACAAGGCTTTTAGATGTTTGCAGTTTTAGTTATAACAGAAAACACAAGCCAAGTACAAATCTTACAGTTAATTTTGTGCATACACGTATATCCATGTATTCACACAGTTTTGGAATTTTTATATTGCTACAAGTGAAAACTGTAGTGGTCAAGTCTTCAGCTTCACAGTTTCATAATTAATGCATTTAATATTTTAAGATCTCTATCATTGCCAGGCTCTCTCTCTTTTGGACCCTCTCTTTAACAATCTATGTCAGCCACACTTTTTGTGATAATTTTTACCTTATGTGAGGAGCATTGATTCTTATTCACTGTAAAGCGTGTAACTTTTTCAGCAGCTTTTTAATTGATTTTTTTCTACTTGGGAGTGTGACATTCAAGTCCTTTGATTGGAAAGAAATGACATGCCTGTTTTTTTTTTTTTGTTTGTATCCGAAGTCTTCACCTTCAAGCAGGACGTAGAGATGTCATTTTTAACTTTTGCTAAGTTACAAGAAAATTGCATCAGTCTTTCATAAAGATCTTCCAGATTGTGGTAGTAATAACAGATCTTACTTTGAAAAGCCCTCTCCAGTGGATAATAGCTGGAGTCTCAATCCAGAGGGGCTCTCTACCAGCAATTCCTTGATTTCTTAACTTTAGAAACTGAAACATGCATGAGCCCCCACTCCAACAGCAGCAAACTCACAGACACACTTACACATCATGACATCACAGTGCTGGACTTAAATGTGGATTGGTCACACATTCTCCATTTTTTTCTTGCCACATTTATATTTAGTATTTCTAGCAAAGATTGCTTTTTTAGGAAATCTATGTTCAAAAGAGAGAAAAAAAGGCACAGGTCATGTGTGTGTGCCTAGTGTGGGGATCAAATTATCAATCAGTGCTCAAATAAGAGGTGCTTCTGATGTATCTAGAGCTGGAGCACAGTGTTCATTCTGGCAAAAGTTGCCAAAATGTTAATTTGGTAAGTGAATCAAGAAACCAGGGCTTACCTTAACATGTGCAGATATCTGTGAGGAATGATAGCTAGTTCAGGATATTCCTGCATGTGTTGATACATGACATGGCAAGGAGTAGTTAGGTAAAGTGCTAAGAGACCAGAGCCCTAGTTTGCTATGAAGCTAATCCCTTATGCGACCCTTGAACCTTTACAGACATTGAGCCGTCTCATTTCTTGTGGAGACAGGTTGAATTTTTGTCAGTTGGCTTCAAATGACTTGAGAGGGCCTCTCATTTGTAGTCCTTTTTAGGAGTGAGTCGTGGGGGGTTTGAGCACCAGCAAACCCCTGCTTGATTACACAGTTGGTCAACTGTCTCATGCAAGATAAACCCTTGAGTCCTCAGGATGTTTCTGAGGTCATTCTTTAGCATGGGGAGTTAACAGTTTAGCATTTCCGGGCAAGGGACTCTAAAGGAATGTAAATCCTTGTCTTAGTCATGCAGGAGTAATGTTTCATTTCTTATCTCTAGCAGCCACGACATTTCCTTTTGATAAATCCCAGTGGCTCACTCATTCCAATTATTCTTCTGTAGACTACCTGGTGGTTGTCTTCTTCCTCAGAAGGCACATCGCCAGTACCTTGTAGTGCCTGAAAAGATGCATTAAAGCCATCTCATCTTTAGAGATTGTCCTCAAATAATACCACTTTTTTACGGTTTGAAACCCACCTGATATTGATTTTTAGGCTGCCAGAAAAGCAGATATATTTTATACATCTTCACCCCCAGCTTAGAGACATGTCATCGGGTACAAGCACTTTCTAAGTCAGGATCATATGTCATTTTTATCAGCCCATAGTAGGATTTATAGATTCCAACACAGTATCATACTCCCAGAAAACAGAGTCCACAGCTTTAGGCAGGATGTAACAAGAGTGGGTTTTTGTCTGTCATATCAGGCTTCAAAAAGCTCAGCTGCTTGCCTCACCTCTCCCATTTCCAGTCTTGCTTTGTGGCTCAAGCAGTCAGTCTCAACAGGGCTTCCTAATTATGGGGTGAGGGATTCTCTGAAAAATGACATTTATAGTGATGTCATCAACATGGTTTCACATAGCCCAGTGTACGTTTAAATCTGTTGCTGCAGTTGCTGGGGGAGCTGCAACTGCTGTCCTCTGTACAGGTTGAGCTTTATAGTGTTGCTCTAAAGGTTTTGTGAGCCTTCTCAGGAAATTGTTGAGGAGCTCCAGAATGAGGAGGGCCTTGCCACAACTATAAGGGATATGTATGATTTCTTCTGGTAAGTCATCCCAGGCCTCCAGCAGAAGGAAACCTTTTTGCAGGCAGAGGTGGCTACCCCAATATTGGGCAGCTTTTCCTCCTCTGGATAACCCTTGCTAATTCTCCTGTGAGGCAGACTTTGTAGGATGTGCTACAGCAGGCCTGACTATTGGCCATACAATGCCTATGGAAGGCTAGTTCCCAGTTTGCACTGACTTGAAAGGCCATTACCACAGCACAGTTTTTTTTTAAATACCTTTATTGAACTATCAGTTGTGACTTTGGCAGACTTACATTTATGTAACAGTAATAAAGTCATATTAACAAGTTCACATTTATAAATATTATAATTCACATATATTGTTATATATTATATAAGCTAATCAGCATTACATAAATTTAGTTTTTGCCTTCTTTTAAACTTCATTCCTCCTCCAAAATTCTTTTCTGCATGTATTGTTCCCATAATTTTTATTTTATCTATGTAATTTGCTCCTATCCTTTTCTAAAGAACTCACTTGTTCTTTTGTCTTGGTTACAATATTCACTACTTCAGTTATAGTTGGTTTACATTTTAATTTCCATTTTCTAGTAATTGCTTTTTTGGCAGCCACCAGAATTAAACTTGTCAAGACTTTACTATGTCTAGGCAGTTCAGCTCCTGTATCCCAGCTTAAAAAAATAATTTCCTTAGCTACACTCATTTGCTTGCCCTGTATTCCTGACAGAGTACTCTATAGGGAATTTTAAAAGTCTGGCAGCTTATTACAGTCCCAAAACACATGTTAACAGTTACCTGTTTGCCATCTACCTGAGGAAAAATTCTTTGGAGAGTGCTTGGGGTATAAAAGTATCTTCTCAAACACTTCCAGGCACAAAATCCAAAATCTTTGAGATTTTGATGCATGTTTGGGAATCATACATACAGGGGATACAAAAAGTGTACACAACCCTGTTAAAATGCCAAGTTTTTTTTATATAAAAAAAATGAGGCCGCAATAAATTATTTCAAAACTTTTCCCACCTTTAATGTGACCTATAACCTGTACAATTCAGTTGAAAAACAAACAAATCTGTTAGGGGAAAAAATATAAAAAAAATAAAAATGTACAATACACTGGTTACATAAGTGTGCACACCCTTAAATTAATATTTTGTTGAAGCACCTTTTGATTTAATTTCAGCATTCCTTCTTCTTGGGTAGGAGTCTTATCAGCATGGCACATCTTGACTTAGCAATATTTGCCCACTCTTCCTTGCAAAATTGCTCCAAATCTGTCAGATTGCGAGGGCATCTCTTGTGCACAGCCCCCTTCAGGTCATCCCACAGATTTTCTATTGGATTTAGGTCTGGACTCTGGCTGGGCCATTCCAAAACTTTAATTTTCTTCTGGTGAAACCATTCTTTTGTTGATTTAGATGTATGCTTGAGGTCATTGTGGTGTTGAAAGGTGAAATTCCTCTTCATCTTTCTAGCAGACGCCTGAAGGTTTTGGACCAAAAGTGACTGGTATTTGGAATTGTTCATAATCTGAAGTAATTTACTTCATTTGATCTTCAACCTGTGGGTACCGGATCCTTATCTGATCCGAGCTGGCAATTTCACTAGCATCTGCTCCAAACTCCTCCCCTTACCCATAATACACCACCACTACCTTCCATCCCCCAGAACTCGTTTGCCACAGCTAGCCTAAGCATTGTTATTCTAAGCTCTGAGTTGTGAGTTGGGTTTTCTGTATTACTAGCATTTTGTGTGTGTGTATACTTGTCAGTGTAGGTTCCCTCTCATTCTCCCCTCGCTGGTGCGTCGATTTAAAGCATTTTTGTTAGCTTTTAGGTGGTTAGGTAGTTTAGTGTATAGTTTTCCCCTACCCCCCTCAGCCTTCTGTGTGCTTGTCTGAGTGTGTGGTGAGTGGCGTGTCTTGTGATGACTAGTTTAAATTTGTCTAAAAGTTACTCTTGTGGTGGGACATGGCAGATCTTCCCAAGCAAGTGTTTGAGGTGCACTGAGTGTAGCCACAATTTGTCACCTGCTGATGGCCACACACACTGTGTGCTGTGTTTGGGTGCGGCCCATTTGAACACAGACTGTGCTATTTGCATGGGTTTTAACCCATGCACCTTCAGGGATCGGCAGGCCAAGTTAGCTTTGAAGGGCCTGCTACGGAGGCAGCCGCCTCCTCTTCTGCTTAGGTCACAGCTGTTGCTGTGGCTGCCTCTCCTTCTACTCTTGTCCTTCCTTCTCCTCCATCCAAGGCTGGGACTCACCCTCTTACTTCTAAGCCTGGGGAAGCAAAGCGCAGAAAAGGCAGAGAGAAGGGGACAGTGAGGACCGTCCTGAGAAAAGAAAGACGTCCCCGAACCTTTCAGCTCTGTCAGGAACTCAGCTAAGAGTCAGTCTACGTACTGTGACTCCCCTCAGCTCCGATCTCCCAGATTTTCTCCAGAGCCGGAAGTGCCACAACCACCATCCAGAGCCTTGGCTCCTCAACCCACCAGGTCGGAGTCCATGGTTTCGTTGCGGTCCACCCGCAGCCTCTCTAAAATCGACATGGATAAAATGATGCGGAGGTTCATTCCACACAAATTCAGATGGGAGTCTTACCAGCCCCCTCTCCCTCTGGAGGGGGGAGCTCGCTTCCCTTCTTTACACCAATATCTACTTCTCTGATCTGGCCCCTGGTTTTGCAGTACATGGATCCGAGGATGGCCTTAGTCAGGGGGTCGGCGCTGACATTACCTGTCTCCTTGACATAGGAAGCTGCCTGAAGCATGTCAGATCTGACCAGTTCGGATCCGAGTGGCTCTCAAAGCCAGAGCCTGGTTATCGGATTCGAGGGGGTGGAACTTTTTCCATCGGCTTCGATGTTGTCCGGTCAAGTCCCCCCCCCCCCCGGAGTGCTGTTTACTTCGGGCCCAACTCTGATTCTCGCATCAGATCCAAGGAGAGCGGTTCCCTTACTGGTGTCCCAGGAAACTCGTTCTCCCTCGGCATACGACATGGTAGAAAGGGTCCTCTCCACTGGATCGAGGCCCCTGACTACATCTTCGGACTCCGCCCTGACTACCTGTGCTTTGTGTGCGAATCCCATCATTTTACCAGAGGGACAGCCCATGTGCGAGGAGCCCCAGGCGGTTCCCCTTGAGAAATAAGTGGTTTGCGAGTTCCCTTCGGAAAGCCCCACCAGAGAGGTACCTTGCAAGCATACGTGCAAGAGGGGAGGCACTTACTTTCCCCGGAGTTCCTCAATGAGGACACAGATTTGGATAACCGGGAAGGTTCCCTCAGATCACCTTCCGAGGATGTCTCTTTTGGAGACATCATGGAAATCTTACTCCAGCGGGGAGGTAGGTCCACCCCAAAACCTTCCTCAGACGAATCCGTGTTCCTGGAGGCTTTCGGCACTGGCCCGTCTACTTCATGGGTGGCCCCTTCAGCAGATCCCTTGGTGGATTTGGTCACCTCATGGGCTTGGAAGGAGCCGGGCATTGTGGAACCAATCGCTAAATGACCAAACAAAATTTTGAGCCCCGCTACAGACCAGCATGGAAATAAAGGGTCCCCTGTAGAAGCTATGGTGGTAGCAGCCGCCACCAAAAAGGAACTAGCCCAGGAGAGTTCCTCTGTTCATCCCCCTGACCATGAGTCTAGGATGATGGACCGCCTAGGGAAGCAGGTTTATGCGTCAGCCACCTTTTCTATCCGGGCTCTGAACTATCTGGCCCACGTTATTAGACTACAGTGTGACCTAGTTAAGGAACTGGCTGAGTCTCCCCCAAACTCCATGTCACAGGTGGACAGAGCCACGTTCTCCATGAGGATGGCTACTTTGACAGCGGTTTCAAACACGTCCATGCGACTCCTCTCACATGCTACTGAAAGAGCGGCTAGGGTGGCTAGGTCCGGCTTGTACATGAGGCGTAACACCTGGCTCAGATTGTCAGTTCACAGAACTCTTCAAGGCATCTTTGCAAATGTCCCATATGACGGTTCTACCCTTTGTGGTAAGACCGTCCAAGATACCTTGGTCCAGAGTGAGAAAGACGGGAAGACACTGTCTGCCATCGGAATCCGCTTCTCGAACCCACAAAGATCCTTTTCCCGGAATCATCGAGGGCAAAAGAAGATGTGGTTCCGGAAATGTCAGTATTCCCGAGACACTCGGGGCTTTATTCCCCTAGAGGCAGAGGGGGACAAGATAGACACCGGCCCAGAGGCACAGGGAGTACGAGGAAGTTTGGGTCTCGAGAAACTTTTTTGGACAGGCCCGCGCATTAACCCTGAGGGGTTGCCTGACTGCTCCGCTCTGGAGGCAGTCAGGGGTTGCCTGTCATTGCACCTGACGGAATGGGAGTCCATACCACCAGACTGTTGGGTGCTTCAGATAATTTCCAGAGGCTATTTGATCCCGTTTGTGGTCCCTCCCATACCTTTCAAACACCTCCCGAACATACCACCAACGCAAAGGGAGGCAGCAGCACTAGAAATCTCCAAGCTGCTAGAGAACCGAGCCATTGAACCCATCCCCCCCAGATCAGTCCGGATCGGGCATCTACTCCAGGTTCTTTTTGGTGTCGAACAAAACGGGTGACTTGAGGTTCATTCTGGACCTATCTACTCTGAACCTGTCAGTTGCCAAACAAGTTCCGGATGGTCACCTTACAGTCCATCATGCCATACCTGCAAGAGAGACTGGACATGTTTGTTCAACCTCCAGGATGCTTACTATCACATAAAGATGCACAGAAGCCCCAGGAGGTTCCTCCGCTTCTGGCAAGGAGCCAATCATTACCATTTCCAAGCCCTACCCTTTGGTCTCACCACAGCTCCTAGGGTGTTCACTAAAATGATGACAGTAGTAGCCAGCTCACCTGAGGCTTCAGAGGATTCAGGTCTACCCTTACCTGGACAATTGGCTCCTCACTGCTCCCACCAAGCGTCTTCTTTTTCGGACCAGAGATTATTTCCTAAAGTTTGCACTGCACTTAGGGATTACAATCAACACAGCCAAATCTCTTCTGAATCCTGCCCAGGTGATCGAATACATAGGGGCATGGATAGACGCGCTACAGACAGAAATCTTCCTGACCACAGAGAGAGTTTGAAACCTAAGGATGCATGTCGCCTTCATCTACCATTCTCGCCTTCCCTCAGCAGAATCTGTTTTGATGGCCCTAGGTTCTATGGCAGCGACCATGACACTTCTTACGTGTGCTTGATTACATATGCGAGTACTACAGTGGACTCTAGCGGTGCAATGGTCCCTGATGGATCTTCTGTTGTCGCATCCAATACACGTCAGCCGAGTCTGCAGGTTGTCCCTTCTTTGGTGGATGCATTCTTTGGAAATTCTGGAAGGACGACCATTTGTTCCAGCTCCTGTTCAAACCACAGTGACCACAGACGACTCCCAACTAGGGTGGGGGAGGCATTGTTCGGGAAGAACAGTCCAGGGCATGTGGTCCCCGATCGAGACCAGTTTGCATATAAACGTTCTGGAGATGATGGCAGTCCTTTTAGCATTGCAGGCCCTTCATGCCTTTCTACCTCTGGGAACCATTGCAATCCAATCAGACAACATGTCAGTAGTCTGGTATGTCAGCAAACAGGGAGGGACCAGATCTTACCCCCTTTGTCATGAGGCTATGAGAGTTTGGGAATGGGCGATCTCCACCGGTCATTTTCTGATAGCAACGCATATTCCTGGACGGTCCAATGTTCTAGCGGACAGACTAAGTCCGAGTATTCTGATGCCTTATGAGTGGTCTCTGGGTCCTTCAGTAGTGGAGCAGATCTTTGTAGAGTGGGGTCAGCCTTGCTGCAATCTCTTCGCATCTCCTTCCAACACGAAGTGCAGCGAGTTCTTCGCTCTGAACCCCCCCCCCCCAGAAACACTCTAGTCCACGCCTGGCCTCCCAATCTTCTGTATGCTTATCCTCCTGTACCCCTTATTCCGAGGTTGCTACAGAAAGCTTACCAACTGGGAAGCAAAGTGATCCTCATTGCCCCATTTTGGCCTCGCCAGGTATGGTTTCCCTTCCTTTGGTCTCATTTTCTAGCTCTGCCTTGGATCCCATTCAGGATCTCATTTTACACCCCTTGAGGGTCCCTCATCCAAATCTGGACAGTTTGAGACTCTCAGCTTGGCTGCCCCAGTTCCCTTAATTGCTAGGACTCCTGGATTTTCTTCTTCAATCAGGTCTATTCTTATGGCAGCTCATAAGTCGCCCACCAGGAAGGTTTATCGTAGCAAATGGAAATGTTTTTCCTTTTGGACTTCTCAAAGGAGTTTAGATCCTTTCACAGCTCCTGTTCTGGCTATTCTGGATTTTCTGGCAAAAATTTTTCAAAAAGGTGCTAGCTTGTCTACAGTCAAGGTTCAACTAGCTGCCATTTCTCATTCTCATGTGGGCGAGAATTCTGCTTCTTTAGCCTCTTCCAGATTGTGTAAAGCCTTTATTAAAGGTACCTTCCTCTTACGTCCTCCGGTCAAAGATCCTATTCCCCCAAGGGACCTTACTATGGTTCTTCAAGCGTTGGTTGCTCCGCCATTTCAACCTACAGCAACCACAGATCTTATGTTTTTTTGTCTTGGAAAACAGCGTTTCTAGTGGCTATCACCTTCGCTAAGAGTGTTTCAGAACTGCAAGCGTGTTCTGTCAAGGTGTTCCATGCATGATTTTCCATAAGGACAGGGTTTCCATTCGCAACAATCCTTCCTTTCTCCCAAAAGTAGCATCACAGGTTAACATTAATCAAACTACCATTTTACCTGTTTTCTTCCCAAATTTTAGTAACAAAATGGAATACAGGTTACACTTGTTGGATGTTCATAGAAAGTTACAGTTCTATTTGCACTGGACCAAAACCTTTCGTAAATCTGACCAGTTTGTGTCCTTTTCTAAACCTTTTTTGGGTAAACCTATTTCTACCACTAAAATTACACAGTTGGTATCCTCCCTGACGATATAAGTGACCATTCCTTGACTTATATAATCAGGCAAAAGTTTAATACCTCTCAACTAACTTCATATAGGACTATACGGACCAACAAGCAATTTAACCAACACCTTTTCCAGAGTGAACTCAGTGCCTGTGATTGGTTGCTAGGTTGATCTCCCTATATATCCTTCAGATCTGCAAGGATAAAGGTTTGTCTCCTCCGGGTCAGGTTAAAGTTCACTCGACTAGGTCCATGGCTACTTCTGCGGGCTGTTGGTTGAGAGTATCATTAGACAACATTTGTTCTGCAGCTACTTGGTCCTCATCTCATACCTTTATTTCTCACTATAAATTTGATTTGATTTCTCGAAGGAGAGCATCCTTTGATTCGGCGATGCTCCAGAATATCCTTCCATGAGGGCCACCCAGGTATTTAGTAGCTGGGGACTCTGTCCCAGGCTGAATCAAATTAAGTAAACTACTTCAGATAAAGAAGTTATGTACTCACCATAATGTTCCATCTGAGTAGTTCTACTTCATTTGTCTTCAACCATCCCTCCCTCCTTCCCCCTGGCCTTACCCATATGGACAGCGTTATAGCTGGTTTTAGGTGTGTAAGTTTTTTTTTTTTTTTTTTTTTTTGAGATAGGGGTGTTCATTGTAAGGTGCAGCAAACTCGATCTGGGGGGTTAGAAGGTAGTAGTGGTGTATTATGGGTAAGGGAAAGAGCTTGGAGCTCGGAGCAGATGCTAGTGAAGTTGCCGGCTTGGATCCGATACGGATCCGATACCCACAGGTTAAAGATAAATGAAGTAGAGCTACTCCTGGAACGTTATGGTGAGTACATAACTTCTTTTGTTGCACCAAGCGTACCTTTTGGAATTGTGGCCAAAAAGTTCAGTCTTGGTCTCATCAGACCATAACACATTTTCCCACATGCTTTTGGGAGACTTGATGCATTGTTTTGCAAATTTTAGCCTGGCCTGGATGTTTTTCTGTGTATGAAAAGGCTTCTGTCTTGCAACCCTACCCCACAGTCCAGACATATGGAGAATACGGGAGATTGTTGTCACATGTAGTACACAACCAGTACTTGCCAGAAATTTCTGCAGCTCCTTCAGTGTTGCTGTAGGTCTCTTGGCAGCCTCCCTGACCAGTTTTCATCTTGTCTTTTCATCAATTTTGGAGGGATATCGGGTTTTTTGCAACGTCATTGTTGCCCCATATTTTCTCCACTTTTTGATGACCGTCTTCACTGTCTTCCATGGTATATCCAGGTCTATGTTATAACAACAAAAGTTTAAAATTGTGAACACTCTAAATACCTCGAACTCGCTATTGTGGAGGGCTGCATCCCCCCGCTATCTATCTATATATATATATATATATATATATATATACACACACACACACACACACACACACACACACACACACACACACCAACTCTGAGATAACACTACAGTGAGGAAAGGGCAAATATTCCCATCTTCAGTGTATTATGATCTCACAAAAAGCACTTCCAGGTCCATCATTTTTGATATTTGGAGCGTTCGCAATTTTAAACTTTCATGATAATATAGACCAGCATAATACTGTGGAAATTTTTTGTACCCTTCTCCTGATGAGATTCCTTTGATGCACTTTGTAAGCTCTCTGCAAACCATGGCTTGCTGTAGCAGGCAACTGAGTAAATGTCAGGAAAATCCTACTAGGACAGCTGAATTTTATTTGGGGTTAATCAGAGTCTCTCTAATTAATGGCAGGTGTGTACCCAGGAAGACTGAATGTTTTAATTAAGTGAAAAGGTGCTTCAGCAAAGTATTGGTTTAAGGGTGTGCACACGTATGCAGCCAGCTTATTGTACATTTTTTTGTTTTTTTATACTTTTTCCCCTAACATATTTGTTTTGTTTTTCAATTGAATTGTGCAGGTTATAGGTCACATTAAAGATGGAAAAGTTTTGAAATGATTTATTGTGGTCTCATTTTTTTATATCACAAAAACCTGGCATTTTAACAGGGGCTTGTACACTTTTTATATCCCTTGTATGTCCACCCATTGTTTCATTGTGAATTGTATATCTAATCTCTTTTCCCAGTCTTTTCTGACATCTTCAAATTAATTCCTATAATTGTCTTGCAGTATTTGTATGACCTACTAATTATCCCTTTTTTAACAGCAGCTTCTGTTCTTGATTCAATTAAAAATACTGTGCTAGTCTTTTTTTTCCTCCTTTGCCTACTTATATTTCCTTTGATTCCATATCAACAAGTACCTAGCTCTCTAATCTCAATATTTCCTGCCTTGGACACTTGACTCCTTTTGTCTGAAGACTAAGGACCCTCTCCTACCGGCTGCTTCTTCACAGTGCCTCCTACCCTTGTTCCCTAATAGTAATAAGGGAAGCAAGAAAGTATGTTGTTTGCCTACATTTTTCAGAAATGTGTAGAACAGTACTTATTACTTGTAGGTTTTTTAAAAGTTGCTTCTAAGCCAGGACTGCCTGCAGCCATTCCTTGTAGTTTGTATTTTTCCCCACAACATTTTTTGTAATAGATTCCATTTATATCCTCTCCTGCCCTCCCTTGACCAGACTTGTATTCTACCTCTGTAATTACTGACTTTGTCCACTAGGTGGCACCCTTACCCATCTCTAACAATCCCTCTACCGTATAGCATATTCCTCTCATAATTCCTTGTCCAGTACTTTGCTTCTCTTCAGTTCACTAAGTTGTACTACTACCTAGCACCTTTCTCCTACCATCCCTCCCACCACTCTGCCTACCTCTCTTTGTACCTACATTACTTATTTTCCTTCAAAGCACTTTTTCTCTGATTGTTCCTCATATGCTTCTTCCTTCTCTTGTCTCTACCCACTCTGTTCGCCCTGCGGGCTCACTCCGCTCCCCTACCCCCAAATCCAACCCACCCCCAGCAGCCCTAAACTTATACTTCTATAACCACACCCTCCTACTCACACAACCAATCAGATGGTACCACCATCCTAGATAGAGCCACACCTACTCTTCACTTAACCATTCTCTAACCCTAATTAATTATAATCTTAACCCAAACTTTACCTCTCCTACTAGCCTACACTTTTGCCAAATACCTAATATTTCCTTACCAATTCTACCATCATGTCTACCAAAACCACCTCAACCCTAACTAAACTACTATTCTGTGTCACACTTATATCTGTACTAACCTCAGCATATCTGATAACCTTCTATGAACACCCAAATATTTCTAAATCTAACCATCCAAGAAAACGAACATTCCTACATAACGTTAACATTCACACATAATAATATCACTATTACATCCACACCTAGATACATACTAGCTAAATACGACAGACTTGCCCACATTAAATACAATAACCTAACAACAAAGAAATTCCGATACCAAACTAGTAAGATACATTATCTTTTGCTTTCACTAAAAAAGCATTTCTTACAGGATGGAGACATACATCCTAATCCTGGCCCACATAATGTCCTATCCGCTGGACATCTCACCAACAATCCCTCTATTCCCCTCATCCCCAACAAATACCCTAACTCTCTCCTCATTGCACATCTCAATATCCAAAGTGTGAATAACAAAGTTCTCCATCTTCATGCTCTCCTTGATGTACACTCTTTTGATATTTTATACTTGTCAGAGACTTGGCTAAAACCTAAAACACGTGATAATGAAATTATCCCACCAGGTTATAACATATTTAGACTTGACCATATAAAAAGAAAGGGAGGGAGAGTAGCACTTATTTTTAAAGATGGGCTACAAGTCACCTCTATACCCTATAACCCACCAAAAGACAACCATGCTGAAGTCCTTATTTCCAAATTACAGCTCAACTGTAGTAAATCCTTATATATCATCTGTATCTGTCTACCTCCTGGAAACAATATCAGTATACTAGAGGATATTCTTAGCTGGATTTCAACATCCTTCCCACAAGAAACTATAATTATAGGAGACTTTAATATAGATTGGAAGAACATCAGTACTGAACATCCTACCTCTCACATTAACCTTCAAGGTTTCTCTCAGACCATTTCCTCCCCAACAAGAATAAACAAACCAAACAAAAAAGAGAGCACTTTGGATTGGATCCTTATTAATAACTACCACCAAAATTACACAGTTGGTATCCTCCCTGACGATATAAATGACCATTCCTTGACTTATATAATCAGGCAAAAGTTTAATACCTCTCACCTAACTTCATATAGGACTATACGGACCAACAAGCAATTTAACCAACACCTTTTCCAGAGTGAACTCAGTGCCTCTGATTGGTCTCAGTTAAAAACCCTACCACTTGAACAGGCTGTCAAATACTTCAACTCTAAGTTCTTAGAAATCCTAGACCACCATGCTCCTAAATGTACTATCAGAACTAGATCCAAACCTGCCCCCTGGCTTACAAATGAAACCAAGAAAAAAATCCTCCTCAGAAATAAAGCCTGGTCTAGGGGGTGAACTACAAAAATACATCAGATCAACAGATCTTTAGACATATGAGAAACATGACAAAAAAAGAAATTCTCTCAGACAAAAAAAAACTTTTACTGTAAAATGCAGCAAATAAACCAAAACAATCCTCAAAGATTCTGGGCAAGTGTCAATAGACTCCTTTATCCAGGTCACTCCAGAACACCAACCCCAACAGGTGCAGCACATGATACTCCTATCCAAACTGCTAATGCTTTCAATTCCTTCTTCACAGAGGCTATCCAATCTCTAGCCAGTCAACTAGCTCCTGATAGAGCCAGTCTTCGTAACTCTTCTCCCAGCTCTCTTCCTACCTTCAAATTTCTACCCACCTCAACAAATTATATCTATAAACTCATTCTAAAACTTAAGCCTTGTACTCCTTCTGCTGACCAGATCTCAGCCAAATACCTGCAAAAAGCAGCTAAAGAAGTAGCTTACCCGATATCCATCCTGATTAATAGAACTACTAACGAGGGAAGCATCCCTGACATTTGGAAAATCTCGCATATTATCCCACTACACAAAGGTGACAACTCAAATGAATACTCTATCGACCTATAGCCCTACTATCCCCCTTAGCAAAATAATGGAAAAATGTATTCACCATCAGCTTCTAAACCATTTAATTCAACATAACATACTTGCTGAAAGCCAACATGGCTTTAGGCCATTCCACAGTACTACTACTGCCCTCCTATCTTTTACTGATACCATAAACAAAAACCGCAATAACAATGTTCTCTCTTCCTCTCTATTTATTGATCTCTCAAAAGCATTTGATATGGTAAACCACTCTCTACTTATAAATATTCTGAAATCACTCTCTCTTGACACTTTGGCTGTACAATGGTTTACTTCTTACCTCAGCAGTAGGCAACAGGCTGTGCTCTGGGAGAATAAGCTATCATCCCACCTTCCAGTATCACTTGTGTCCCTTAGGGCTCCATTCTAGGCCCTCTCTTCTCAATATTTATCAATGATCTTCATCTGAACTACAATCCCTAACTCAGAAAATATTTAACATAGTTGAGACTTGGTTCTTAAAACGTTGCCTCCTCTTGAATCCCAAAAAAGCAAAGCTCCTTCTCTTTACGCCTACCCGTAAATCCATGCCATTAGATTTCTCTGTTATTTCTAACAATGGCACCCTCATATCCCCTGATTCTACCACCAAACTCCTAGGAATAACTATAGACAATTACCTCAGCTTTGATAACCATATTAATAACACTATAAAAACAGTCAACAGAAAAATGGGCTCCCTATACAGGATCAAATATTTTCTCACTCCAACAGCCAGAACTACTATTGCCCACTCTCATCTAATCTCAACACTCCTCTATGCCTCACCAATTTACACCAGCCTATCCAAGAAGAATCTTCTTAAACTAACTACATCTTACAATAACATTGCCAGATTTGCTGCTGGTAATCGCTTTAGAACTCATCACTGTCAGAATCTAAAGCAACTAGAATGGCTAGAACTGCAAAATCAACTTTATTTTAACCAACTTACCATTGCTCATAAGATCCTCAACCAGCCTAACAACACTGCTATACTCTCAAACCTCATTACTCCATATAAAAATCTTAATACCTTACGCTCTGCTAATAAACTTCTACTTAGTATTAGTAAGTCTAACAACATGGCAGGAAGCTCTCTTCTCAAACACAGCTGGGAAATACTGGAATCTTCTACCTAGTGATCTTACTTCACTTCCTTCCCTACCCCACTTCAAACAAAAACTCAAAATATACCTTAGAACACACTGGCTATGCCCTTGCACTAACCCTGACAAACCCACTACCTCTATGACTAAATTTCTCCTAACTCCACTCTATAATTTAACGCTCTTTACTGCAAACTTTACAAGAATAGCAAACCCGCATGCAGTTATGATCTACCTCACGTGGATATCTTGTTCAATATGTTATAAATACTCTTATACAACCATTCTCAGGAATTGTAAACCTGAAAAAGTTCAATCTACCTCATGTGAATATCTTGTTCTATATTATTGTAAATATTGCTTTGCAATATAATGTAACATGTTTTGTATCTTTTGCTATGTTAACTTGATTGTAACCTTACAAACACTGTTTTGAATTTGTAACCTTATACATATTGGTATAATGGATCTGTCTTGGAGCTTTTCTCCCTGGGCCTCTGCTGAAAATGGGCATATATCCAGTTGGGCTAGCCCGGTCAACAAATGTAAAATAAAAATAAAAAATAAATAAATAAAAAACTCAACCAGTGCAGCTCTTTAATCTAGGATTTCCCTATCCCTTTTTGTTTATCTGTACTCTGTCAATCCGTGATAGGGAAGGTTGTTACTAGCCTGCAAGCCAAATGTCTTCTTTAACACCTTTATTGAATTATCACTTGTGACACAGGCAAATTTACATTTATATAAAAGTAATCAAATTGCGTTAAATTAACATTAACAAACATTATATATTATGTATCATAAAACCTAAGCAACATTTACATAAATTATGCAATTTCTGCCCCTTTTTTTAAACAAGAAACATCTTTATTAAACCATCACTTACGACATAAGCGATCATACATTTATATAAATGAAAAGGAACCACACGGACGCAATCGTAATTGCAAGCATTTTACATCACAAACCATACTGACACACTCCCAGTTGCAAACTGTTTACATTTACATGTGTGTAATGCACATGTGTGAAAGTAAAAAGTCCGAAAGGACATTTTCCAGTTTTTGCATAGTCGAAAAAAAATGCATAGAATATGCAATGAGCGAATGCACAGTGACATTCGCTAAGTGCAGATTTGCCATTTTGGGTGCAGATTGCACTATAGTGGGGATCGGAAAATGGACCCTTTCCCCACTGTAGTGCCATCTTGGGAGTTAGACTATTAAAGTAAGGAGGGTGTGGGAGGTGCAGGGGGGCTTGACCCCCCTGCATTACATTGTGTGTTCAACATTGGAGTTCAAAACTCAGCGAATCTGCTGTTCGATTTGCTGAGTTTCGAACTTCGGTGATGTTCAACATCCAGAATTCGGCATTTCAGTTCGCCATTTCGGTTCGCCCAAAGAGCCCGTTCAACATGATTTTCAACATTTCAAAGGTAAACCGTTGCAAACATTATACATCACTTATAATCTACCCCATCATTTTTAGTCAAACATTACATAGTTCATTTAAGTCCTACCTTCTTTCAAACCTCATGTTTTGTTCCCACAATTCCCATTTTGTCTATGTAGTTTGCTCCTACCCTTTTCTAAAGATCTCAACTCTAGTTGTTTTATCTGTGTTAATATAGTCACTACTTCTAATATAGTTGGTTTAGATTTTGATTTCCATTTTGTAGTAATTGCCTTTTTGGCAGCCACCATAATTAGACATAGCAAGGCCTTACCATGTCTAGGCAATTCTGATTCTGTATCATAGCTTAGAAAAATCATCTCCTTCATCACACCAGTCCACCCACCCAACATCTCCAATAGTTCATCCTGCAGGGAATACTTAGTCTGCCAACCCACCACCCTCCCAGAAAGTATGTTCCCAAGTACCTCTTTATTTCCTGTCACACCTCCCAACATTTGCGGTCTACCTGAGGAAAAATTATCTGGAATCTACTTGGGGTATAAACATATCTGTGTAAATATTTCCAAGGAAAATCCTAAATCTTCTAGATTTTGTTCTATATTTGGGAGATGTACATGTATTCTCCCATTGTTTTTGTGAATTGCATATCTAGTCTCTCTTCCCAGTCCTTTTTAGACTCTTCCAATTTATTCTTATAGTTGTCATGCCATATTTCATATGTTCTATTAATTATTCCTTTTTTAATGGCAGCTTTTGTTCTAGATTCTACTAAACACTGTACCAGTGCCGGTCTTTTGTTTAGGACTCCCTTATTTATTTCTCTTTGCCTATACTCTGATATCAATCCTTGATAGGGAAGGCAGTCTCTAACCTGCAGTCCAAATAAATTCTTTGCCTCTTCCTATTCTATTACCTTTGCCTCTCTGGTTATTTGTTCCCAGTACCTTGGTTCCTTTGCTAGTTTTCTCCAGTAAATTCCAGCCCACTCTTGCCTATTGTCTATATCCCTAATTGCAGCCATCCCTATTGGCAGAATTTTCTTTCCCTATTCCCTTGTTGGCATAATTCATAGAATACTTTCTGCTACTTTATGGATGTAATATTCTGTATGATTACTGTTGTTCTTATGATTACTGTTGTTGTTCTTAAAGGCCTGCATCTAAAATCACAGTCTCTTCTTGTTTCTTGAGCTGCCCCCTTGTTTCATCATCATCCCTTTCCACTTTGAATTGCAGATTTGATGTTGTTAATCTTCTTTCCATTCATCACTGACGGGTTCAGTTCTGAGCCCTGTGAACCGAGTCAGCCTATTACCAAGCTCGCGCCAGCCCAAAAAGCTCTCGAGCTAAGTCTGTACCCAGAATGTCCTTCTCCCTGATACCTCAGATCTTGTTTGCCACATAGCCATAAAGCCGTGTTTCAGCCGAGCTCACAGCTAAGTGAAATCTTTTTTGATATTTATGTAAAGTATTGCTAGTGTCTTCGGTGTAACCTTATTCTTTCCACTGTACCCATTATTACCGTTGGTAAACTTTAAGTACCATTGTTGGTACGGCCTTTTCCCTTACCCTTGTGGTATTTCTTCAGTACCATAGCTGGTATTTTTTTCTCTTGCTTAAACTGTTAGCCTTTATCTTTATTCAGGTGTTTCCCTTTCTTCTCTTCATACAGTGTGTTATATTGGTGATTTTCTTGAGATCTTTTGAACAGAGTTGACTTCGTTATTGTTGGATTATACAGTTAGCTGTGGTGTCCCTTTTCTACCAAGATGTCTGATAAGAAGGGTACTTCAGGCTTTAAGCATTGCACTTCTTCTAAGGGCAAGTTACCTAACTGATTTGCATGATGACTGTATGTATTGTTTTGGGAGTGGCTCACCTTTCGGTGCAGCCTCCATGTAATATTTGTAAGAGTTTCAGCCAGCGCACTCTTAATGAGCTCAAAAATATACTCATTCTAAAGGGGTTACTCAAGTCTCCCTTCTCAGAGGCCATTTCTGCGATGGCGATCTCAACCCCTGCTAAGGACAAAAAGGATCCCATTCTGTTCCTTCTTCACCAGCAGGTGATCAGAGCAAACATGGGAACTCTAAGGTCCCTAAGTTATTGTCGGAGCCTAATCTGCCTCTCTGGCTCTGCTTTCCTCGGCTCCAACCGTCTCAAAACCTTCGATACCGATGCTTGTTTTGGAACACCCTACCTCCAGCACCGATCATTGCTCTTACTACTCCTGTTTCGACTTCGGCACCTGTAGTTACTTCGGCTCAGAGTGCACCTTCGACTATGACTTCATTTTCATTTTTGGAACTGACTGTTTCGGCACCAAGAGTTGTACTGACTTCACTGAATCTACCCCTTTGCTTACGGTCTCAAAACTAGAGACTTTGGTGCTGGCAGACCTTGCACCACGGACCCGATACTGTCCCTCCATAGATCTCTTTCTGGGCCAAGCATATAGCCCATTTCTCGAACGTCCTGACTCCCCATCTGGAGTATCCACTAGATCCACCAGGAGCCTTTCAGAACACAACGTTGTGCATCTTCTGGACCAGCTGTTGGTAGCCAGGGGGGATTCCCCTCACTTTCTAAAACCCATCCACTTGCTGGACTTGGGTTGCATTATCCACGGATTCCATCTTACACTCCTCCTTCGACCATCTCTGTTCCGAAGCCTTCTGCTCTGACATCCTTCTTGGAACCCATCACCTCGGTACCTAGGATACATCCCACTCCAGCTCAGAGTTTGTCCCTTTGGTCCTCTGTTCCCGCCGAACTGGTCCTTCCTCAATCTGGGAATTGGGGGACGGGCGCGTCTGCCCAGGGTATGGTGCCGACTTTCTCCTCGGTTTCCCCATCTGCGCAGATGGCTGCGTCCACGCCGATCCTGCTTGAGGCTTCACCTGTGGGGGCGGGTCCGTCAGAGCATGGTGTGACCCCTGTCCCGAGGTTGTCTTTCTCGGTTCCGGGCTCCCATCCCTCTTCAGGTGGGCCTGCTTTTTGTGTGATGAAGATGGCTCTTGCTTCTGGCACCACTCCTTTGATATCGGAACCCCAGTTCTCACCCCCTGAGCTACAGCTGTCACAGACCAACTCACCGGGACACCGGGCAGAAAAGCCACAGGACACCCCTCTTCAGGGGACCCAGTTTTCAAGTCCTCCTCAGAGACCCCCACTTAGAGCCCCCTCAAAAGAAGACGTGCAAGAGGAAGCATGTGGACTCGTGTGAGGAGTCCTTAATGGAGGACATGGATTACTTTGATGGGGAAGGGTTCCCACAGTCACCTCCTGATGATGTCTCCTTCGGAGACATCCTGGAGATGTTAAAGCAGAGGTGTGACCAGAAACCCTCCAATCCTTTGTCTGAGGAGTCTGTGTTCCTGCAGGCTTTTCTTGTCCGGACATCTACCTCTTGGGTGACCCTGCCTGCTGACGAAGCTCATCCAGCTTGTTGTGCAGTGCGCATTGAAGAACCCTGATTCCATTGAGGCAATTCCCCCGGAGACCAGACAAAATTCTGTCCCCTCCTGTGGAGAATCCGCACTGGTCCGAAGGGTTACCAGTTGATGCTATGGTGGTGGGTGGTGGCCACGAAAAAGGACTTGACTGAGGAAAGTCCCACTGTCCACCCGCCCAACAGGCAGTCCCAGGTGGTGGACAGACTTGGGAAGCGTGTTTTTGCATCAGGGACCTTTGCTATATGCTCCCTGAATTATTTGGCAGATTTTATGAGGCTGCAGAGGGACTTGATCTCCAAACTCTCTGGGACACTTGCAGGACAGTTGTCTGACGAGGTCAGGGACAAAGTGGCCTTGCAGCTAGCAACCCTGGAATCAATATTCAACTCATCCATAAGGTTGCTCTCACACGTGACCAAAGGGGCGTCTAGAGCAGTGGGTTTGGGCATTATTAGGTGTACTGCCTGGATGCACATCTGTGACCTCGCGGACCCCTTCATCTTCCTTTCTGAATGCTCCCATCGAAGCTTCATCCCTCTTTGGCTCCATAGTGAAAGACACACTAGCCAGGTGCCAGCAAGATGGAAAAACCCTGTCTGCTGTAAGCAGACAGTTTTCCAACCCTCAACGTACTTTCTTCAGGAATCGAGGAGTGGGAAAATGTGGAATAAGAAATCTCAGGGTCCTTTCCGTGCCACACGTGGTGATACTCCCAGAGGCAGAGGGGTTAACAATTCTGGAGGATACCCTTATAGAGGCAGAGGGGGTCCTCACAACCAAGGCTCCAGGGACTCCTCTTCTGGATAGCCTTGTCAGCCCTCCTGAGGGGCAGCCCAATTGCTTACCTCTGGAAGCAGTCTGGGGTCGTTTCTCTCTGCACCAAGCTGCCTGGAACTCTGTCACCACCAATCGTTGGGTGCAGAATATTATCACTAGAAAAGCTGGCTCTATTTGCAGATATTATTTTACACCTGACAAAACCAGAAAGAGACATTATGGTGTTGTGAAACATTTTGAGACAGTTCCAAATATTTTCAGGATACAAAACTAATGAAGCTAAAACAAAGGCAATAGTGGTAAATTATGTACCCACACATGAATTGGTTCAGCAATATCTGTACTTATGGGGACATGATAAAATTATTTAGGAGTACTGATTAAAAATGTTTCTGGTGTGGCAGCTAAGGATATGTGGGAAGAGACTAAACAAAAGATATATGGATATGGATAGTAAGATACAAGTAAAGTGTTTTCAGCCCCTTTAGTCTTCTACACAGGTCAGGCATATTTTTATCAGCCAGAAGAGAAGTTGTGGACAGCAATTAATAAAGAGCTGAAGGACTTCATCTGGTAGGGAAAGATGTCAAGAGTCAAGTGGGATAAGGTGATCCTTCCAGAAGGACAGGATGGATTGGGATTACCCAATTTGATGGGGTATTTCAAAGCTACACAGTTACGGTTCCTATACACATCACAAGCAGAAAAAAAGAAGTTATGTCTTACCTTAAAGTTCCATTTGTGTTGTTCATCTTCTTTCATTCATCACTGATGGTTTTGGTTCCGAGCCCTCAGAACCGAGTCAGCCTATTACCAAGCTCACGCCAGCCAAAAAACTCTCGAGCTAAGTCTCTACCCAGAATGCCCTTCTCCCTGTTACCTCAGATAGGGTTTGCTAAGAAAGGAAGTAAAGTCAAGGCCATTGCTACACAAGTACCCTAGTGCACCACTTAAGACCCAAAACATCCCCCAGGAGCCTTTGGAGGGGGAAGGAGGGTGGGTAGTGATGAATGAAAGAAGATGAACAACACAGATGGAATGTTATGGTAAGACATAACTTCTTTATCTGATGATGTTAATCTTCTTTCCATTCATCACTGATGGGACATAATCCCAAGCTACCTCTCATGAATAAAAGATCTTCCTGCTGTGGATTTGGATGCTTCTCTTTGTGGATTATTGAACGACTTTACAGAATTGCAGCTTTGTTTCGCTCCAGCACCTGTGTTTTTGCTTTATATACCTTATTGGCTTGTGTGTGGTACATGAAGCATTTACTCCCTGGGCAACTACATTTTTTATATTTACTTTATAGTCATGGTTTAGTATTGAAGTGGGCCTTTATGAAGCTAGGTCTAATGGATCTTTGCCCTCTTTAGGTATTACAGCTACCACTCCTTTCTTCCAAGATGTTGATACTTCTGCTCCTCTTAAAATATTGTTAAACAAAACCTTCCAGATCTTTTATCAGTCTCTTCTCTCCTAGCTTCCAAACTTCCACAGGAATACCATCTATTCCTGGAGACTTTAACGTAGATTGGTTATACATCACCATTTTTATTTCATCTCCTTCTATCCTAACTGTTAATAATAGAGCCTCATCTACTTGTAAACTTGGCATATTTAATTCTTCCATAAACATTTCCATTTTTATCTTTTCTTGATTTCTATATTTCTCTGCTTTATACAGACTTCATAGAATTTCCAAAATATTTCTAATACCACTACAGGATCTCTTGTTACTTTCCTTGTTATAGGCTCCCTAAGCTTGGTGATAGCCCTTTCTGTTGCCAGAGTCGTAGTGCTGAAAGGTTTTGTGCTCTATTGTTGTTATCAAAAAAAACTGTTGTGCAGTCTTACTAAACTTGTGCATATTACTGAGGTAATCCCTTATTTTCTGCTTAGCATTCTGCAGTTGATCCTGTCCTTGTTCTGCAAGATTCACTCTATTCTGCAGTACTTTAACATTTGTCAGTTCCTCTAAATGATTCATGTTACTGCTTAACCATAGCTCCCTTTCTTTTATTTCAACCCTATTTTTAAACTCCACCTTAATTTTAACCCACTGCCTAGCTAAATTTTCAGAAGAAATTTATATCCTCTCTAATAGCTCCCGAATAATCTCCACTACCCATTTCTTAAATTCCTCTCTCTTAAAAAGAAAGGTGGGAAAGCCGATCTATATCATGTTATCGAAAAGTAAAAGTGTCGAACGGCACAACAGCGAAAGTGCCGAAATGTCGAGGGTCCGTTTTTTTGATCGCAGTACAGTGAAGATTGGGATATTTGCCCTTTCCTCACTGTAGTGCGACATTGGAGTTGGAATTTATATTTAGCGGGGGTGTGGGGGGCACAGCTCCCACAATACCGAATTCGAGTTTCGGCATTTTCGCTCTTGTGAGCGTTCGACATTTTGCATTTGAGATGTTATGATATAGACACGGGAAAGCACCACTGTCTCATTTTTATTACCCTGTGTTTTTATTTTAGTTATTATTGGTGTATGATCTGAAATTGTTATTATTTCAACTACCCCACCATTAACTGGGAAAACTACTCATGTACCAACTCCTTTGCTCAACTCTTTCTGGAATTCATAAACTCCAGTGCCCTGGATAAACTTATCCACACCCCTACCAGGGGCAACAATTTCCTAGATCTAGTCATTACCAACATTAGTGACTGGTGTTCCACACCTGAAGTCAATGCCTCATTGGTCCGATCCGACCATAAGCTAATTACCCTAGATATCCACATCCTGCCCCCACCCCCATTAAGGAAACCATGGTAAAAATTTACTCCAAAGCTAACTTCATGCTTCTTAAGACAGAAGTGGTGAACTTCTTGACACCCATGCAGATGGACAATACAGTTCCGACTACTGAATCCTATACAATTGCACTTTATAAGCACTTACATGAGTGCATGGATCGTGCTATCCCAAACAGAACCAAGACGCTATCCTCCAAAACAAGGAAGCCAATCTGGTGGTCCCCTGCCATAAACAAACTGTACAACAGAAGGAAGAAACTGTTGCAAAAGAAAGTAAAATCCCATGAGTGGAGGAGCTCCCCGGTCAGCCTCAGTAAGAAGCTGCGATCCCTGATAAAATCCTCCAAAGCTAGTTATGAAAACAAAATCGCCAATGATTCTAAAGACAACCACAAAGCATTCTATAGCTATGTCAAGAATCTCAATGGCAACACTCAGATCTTCTGTGAGTTACAGCACAATGGCACTAAATATACAGACCCAACTGATATTGCCAACATCCTGGCAGATAGGTTCAGTCTAACTTTACCCCCCCTCTCACCCCCTAAAGAGCCCATCTCTATACTGGAAGAATGCAAAGTTCCTGTAATCACGGCTGCACAGATAAAAAACACACACTCCAAAGCCAAGAACACAGCATCCATGGGACCAGACAACATCCCAGGCTGAGTTCTACACGTACTACAGAACGAACTGGCACCCCACCTAAGTACCATGTTCAATCATAGCCTCACCTCAGGCTTTGTGCCTGCTGAATGGCGCACAGCAACGGTTATCCCACTCCACAAGGGGGGAGCCACCACGGACCCCAGGAACTACCACCCCATTAGCCTGATGAGCCTGGTCTGCAAGGCCATGGAACGTATTATCATGGAACTTATAAACAAAGACATTGGTAATCTCCAAACTCTGGACCCCACCCAGTTCGGGTTTATAAAAGGCAGATCATGTCTCCTAAACCTGATAGACTTCTTTGAAGCAGTCACCAAAGCCGTTGACAAGGGTAAGGTGGTTCACAAAGCCCATCTACATCTTGCCAATGCTTTCGACATCATCGCCCACTCTGCAATTATAGATAAACTCAATAAACTAGGTATAAATCCCTATGTCACAAGATGGTTTGCCAACTAGCTCACTGACATAACTCACACTGTGAAAGTAGCAGACTCCAAATCCGACTTCAGACCAGTGACAAGTGGAATACCACAGGGTTCAGTCGTGGGTCCTCTGCTGTTTGGTATCTACTTCTCTGAGGTACAGGCTAACACAGGTCATCTTCGGCTAACAAAGTTTGCAGATGACTGCAAACTAGGAGCCATAATCAAAACTCCTAACGATGTGGACATCCTACAAAAGGGCCTCACTGAGACAGATGCCTGGTGTCAAAGCCATGGCCTCAAGCTCAATGCCAAAAAGTGCATTGTCATCCCATTTGGTAAAAACTCTGTACCCATGAACTATAACATAGGCAGTAGTATATTTAACACCGAAAGTGTGATAAAGAGACCTTGGGACACAGGTGGACAGTAGTCTCTCCTTTGATCACATTGCCACAGTAGTCAGGAAATGCTTCTACATGGCACACCTCATCACAAAAGGTTTCTCATCCAGAAAAAAAGAGGTCATTGTTCCCCTCTACCCATCATTCATTAGACCCATTATAGAGTACAATGCCCCTTTTGTATGTACCTCACAAGACATCTACAACAACTGGAAAGGCCGCAGAAATACCTCACAAAGAGGATTACCAGCCTACTACATGATAAATCCCAAAAAGGGAAGGCATCTCTGATCAGTATTAGCAAAAAACTACGGGCACTCATAAAATCGTCTAAGGCCAGCTTTGAGAGAAAAATTGCACAGGACACTAAGGATAACCACAAGGCTTTCTTTAGTTATGTTACGAACCTCGGTGGGAATTCCCAGATTTGCCCAGAATTAGTCCAAAATGACAAAAAATACACCGAACCCACAGACATTGCCAACATCCTAGCTGACAGGTTCAGCGCAAACCCCCCCCCCTCCCCACCAAAAGGGCGAATATCTATCCCAGCAGAGTGCTGCCCCCCTGACATCTCAGATGCTCAGGTAAGAGCCGCCCTCTCCAAAGCAAAAAACACAGCATCAGTGGGACCAGACGGTGTCCCGGGCTGCGTCCTACATGAACTCCAAGAAGAGCTAAACCCAAACATAAAACTACTGTTCAATCTCAGCCTTACTACAGGATATGTACCCAAAGAGTGGCGTACAGCAACAGTGGTCCCTCTCCACAAAGGTGGTGCCTCAACGGACCCTGGAAACTATCGCCCCATAAGCCTGACTAGCTTGGTCTGCAAAGCTATGGAAAGGATCATCATGTACCTCAAATAAAGATATTGGGGACCTACAGACACTGGATCCTACCCAGTTCGGCTTTAAGGGCAGATCCTGCCTCTTAAACCTGGTCGATTTCTTTGAAACAGTCACCAAGGCCATTGACGAGGGGAAGGTGGTCCACACAGCCTACCTGGACCTCGCAAAAGCCTTCGATACAATACCCCACTCGGGCATTATAGATGAGCTCACCAGCTTAAATATAAACCCCTATGTCACTAGATGGGTTGCAAACTGGCTCAAGGACAGAACCCACATGGTTAGAATTGCTGGAGCCAAGTCAGACTCCAAACCAGTTACAAGTAGCGTTCCACAAGGCTCTGTCCTGGGACCTCTCTTGTTCGGTATATATTTCTCGGAGGTACAGGCAAACACGGAAGGACTGTGGCTGACCAAGTTCGCAGATGACTGCAAACTGGGCGCCATAATCGACTCTCCAGCCGACACAAGCATCCTCCAAAAGGGCCTCTCAGAAACAGTCAACTGGTGCCAGAGCCATGGCCTCAAGCTAAACGCCAAAAAGTGTATAGTCATCCCCTTTGGCAAAAACAAAGTGCCCACAAATTACCACATAGGTGGTAATCCATTAAGTACAGAAGAAGTAATTAGGGACCTGGGGACCCAAGTTGATAGCAATCTCTCATTTGACAACCACGTGGCCAAAGTGGTTAGAAAAACATTTTATTTAGCCCACCTAATCATGTAGGGATTCACATCTAGATCAGGGGAGGTTATCGTGCCTCTTTACTCATCCCTCATCAGGCCCATAATTGAGTACAATGCCCCTTTTGGGATGTACCTTACCAGACACCTGCAGCAACTGGAAAGACCCCAAAAGTACCTCACCAAGAGGATCAAAGGGCTCAAACAGATGCCATATGCTGCTCGGTTAAAGAAACTCCAGCTCTACTCAGTGGCATACCGCCTGCTCAGAGGCGATCTGTGCCTGACATATAAAGCCATGTCCAACCCAGAATTAATGGACATGCTGCACCTCAGAAAATCCAAATCCCATTGAGCTACGCGCTCGAGAGACTTGAACCTCAGCACTGAAATAAATAGGACATGCTGGAGGGACAGATTCATAACCCAGAGGCTCCTTTCACTCTGGAATAAAATCCCAGTCCAGGTTAGGCAGAGTCCCTCATTGACTCTCTTCAAGAGGAATCTTGATGAGTGAATGGGAGATCGTAGGTTTACCCCGGGTATCACTTCTGTGTCACTGTTAGACAGAGGCACAGTATACTAACCTCGAAAAAGGGCATAGCAAAATTAATTTAAAATGGGTGGCGAAAGCCAAACACACTCTGGCTAGGCTTATAAATGCCCTAGGGCAGATAGCCTAGTATGAACCTATGAACAGATGCCCTACGCAGACCGTCTCAAAAAACTCCATCTTTACTCCGTTGCATATCGCCTACTCAGAGGTGATCTCTGCCTAACATTCAAAGCTATGTCAAACCCAGAGCTGTTGGACATGCTCCACTTAAAGAAATCCCAATCCCTCCGAGCTACATGCTCTAGGGACCTAAACCTTGTCACCACAATAAACAGAACATGCCGGAGGGGTAGATTCCTGTCCCAGAGACTTCCCATACTCTGGAATAAGCTACCTATCTATATCAAACAAAGCTCCTCATTAGCACTCTTCAAGAAAAATCTTGATGATTGGATGGGAAATAGGAAATTCACCCCGGGGATCACATCTGTGGCTCTGCTCGACAGTGGCACAGGAAAATAATTTTCTTGGGTGGCAAAATCCAGGGTACCTTTTTGGCTGGGCTTGTATAGGCCCCAGGGCCGATAGCCTAGTACCTACCTACCTATAAACCTGTTAGGTACATATCAAGACTTTCAATTAAACGTACATATTCCTGTGAAATGTGAATTCTGTCGAGCCTAGCCCAGCTTTTATATCTTGGGGAATAATATGTAAATTCACTCCTAACTCATGTTACTAAATTCACAGCTTCCATGCCAAATATTTTCATAAATGTCTTAAAAAATGTACCCTCCTGTGTTAAAATTTCCCTTCTGGGCTCTCCAGACACATCTTTTTTTTTTGCAAATCACATTCCAGTCCCCACCTATAAGTAATGTTCCTTGTTGAAAACGGATTGTTTATCCCAGAATTTTCTTAAGATCCATTGTAGCAGTTTTAGGTGGAATATAAATACATGCTTGTGTATTCCTCTTCCCTTGCTTTGTAGCCCCTTAGCACTGCAAATCTGCCATTATTATCTTTTTATCCTCTTCTATCACTGTTGGAGCTTCTCTTGAAGTTAATACAAGTACTCTTTTTCATTATCCCAGGTATTCCTCTGAATAACCATCCTGAAAACCTTTCTTTATCATATTCATATGTTCGTTTCTTTCTGTGTTTCCTGTAACATAGCTATTTGCAGTCTACACTTTTAATGTAGTTAACTACTCTTTCTCATTTGTATTTATCTGTGAGACCATTGACATTTTAAAGACATTGCAGAAAACATCATTGTATTAAAATGTTATTATTCCCACCTTTTATGTATAACACCTTTTTGTTAAATGTGTAGTTCCAGCTTTTGTGTTACATGCATGCACTGTTTGGTAGGTTGAACTTTTATACAGTTGTTTCTTGTCATATCCATTTGTCACGTTTTACAAAATGTTGTTTTTGAAAGTCCTCAAAAAAAAAAAAAAAAAAAAAAAACATACCCCAATACCACTGAAAACCTATTAACTTAATACTAAGACAGAAAACTATTTACATCTTCAAATACTGAAGGTTTACTCTCTTAATAGAAACAAAATTCCCAAACTGATAGCCACACTCACATACTTGAGTTGACCTAAAAGAAGGGTTACACATGCTTAAGACGCATGGTACAGCCTGTGCTTCTAAGTGCTAATTGGTTTTGTCATCCAAGTGTCTTATTGGCCTCTTCCCATTTTATTACTTTTCCTTCTCTAATTATTTATTCCCAATACCTTGGTTCTTTTGCCATCTTCTTTTAGTGAATTCCTGCCCCCTTTTTGTCTGTTATCTTTGATCCTGGTTGTAGTCATCCCTAGTGACATCATCTCTTTTCTCCATTCCGATACTGGCTTAGTTCTTAGTATACTTGCTGCTACTTTATGAATGTAGTACTGTATGACTGTATTACCTTGCTGTAGTCTCCAGTTCACTGATGTCATCAAGGCCACTGAATACAAGTAGATGTTCATCGTGTTACTCTGCTGCAGTCATCACACTTGGGTTATCCTGCCGTCAGGCGGTCCCGCAGTCCGCCCGAATTCCAAAGTCTTGGTCCGGTGTCTGTTGCTGTCGCTTCTTCTCTGACATCAGTGCGTCAGGGGTATATGAGGCATCAGACGCCATTTTCTTCAGTCTTTTTTGCCGCGTGGTGCCCGAAGCAGAAGCAGTTCGCAAGTGCCGGTCGGCCGACACCTGAGATTTCCGATTTGAATTTCAGTCCGAAGTCTTCAATAAAGCTAAGTACCCCGTTGGGGAACATTTTCTTGCCTCAGTCCGATGTCAGAAAAAGTTAATAATTGCATTTCTTGTGGGAAGCAAATACCTCATAAGGACTTCCATTCCTATTGTATTCCTTGCCTAGGCCCAGACCACGACGTCACAGGTTGTCGGTTTTGCGCTAGGTTTAATAAACGCACTATCAAACACCGTTTTGACTCACACGGAATTACTTTGGTAAGGAATTCAATTATATCATGCCGTCGGAGCAGCCGATGACCGCAATTCATAAAAAACGCAAGGATAAGGACAGGCAGCCTAGGAATAAGCCAGACCCCGAGGCCTCAGCTGGGCCTGTCGCTGGTTCTCCGATTTTCAGTGAGGCGCCTACGCAGCCCCTGATGACTGCAGAGCTGGAACCCCAGACAGCTGCCGACTCCCAAGCGGAGTCTACTAGGCCGATGCAGCCACCTACCGACACCGGTGCAGAGGAAACACCTTCGGTTGCAGAAGGTGTCTTCAGACCGACTACACTCACCATTAAATCTTATGCTAAGCTTAAAACTCCTTTAAAACCTAAGAAAACTGTTCATCAGTCTACAGGTTAAGGCCCCATGCCTAAGAAACAGATGCTTAAGATGGCTGAAGATTTAATTGCCCTTATCAGGGGTTCCCATCCCCCTCCTGATAAAAGACCAAGACAAGAGAAAGATTATGCATCATCTGACCAGGTTTCTCTCTCCTCAGATTCTTCTGAGGAACAGGATTACACTTTTTCACCTTATGAGGATTCTGATGCTGAAGACTCTATTCCCTCAGCATCTCCCCCTGAAGACTCCTTTGGGGAAACATTACATACCATGAGGAAACATTTCCACTGGGAAGGCCAGGATTACTCAGATTCTAAGAAAAGGCTCAGAGAGCTCCTTTTATTACCCCAGCACAAACCTGTTGCTATCCCTCCTGTTTTGGATATTGTGGATGATGTCTACTTGGAGTCTAGTTTAAATCCAGACTCTCTACCTTCTGCTCCAGCCAAACAAGGCAGATACTACAGAGTACCTGACTCACACAAATTCCTTTATAAAAGCCCTGTAGCTGACCCAGAAACCATATCCCAGGGTCCTAAGGGAGCAAAGGCTTCTATGGCTAAAAATCCTGTGCCCTCTGAAAGAGATTCCAGAGCCCTAGATTGATGTGGAAAGAAAATATACACCTTGGCAACTCTGGCTGTGAGAGAAATAAATTGCCAGTTTCACATGTTGAAATATCAACAATTCCTGATGTCTCAGTTAAAACAAAAAATGAGCACACACTCAGAACTGCCTGAATTCAAGGAAATGCAGGATCTGTTGCATGCAGCTGATCAGGTGGGCAAGCATACTTTACAGTGTGGATTTGATTCACTGGAAGCTTCCTGTAGAGCAGCTGTTACTGGCTCAGTCATTCGTAGACATGCTTGGTTAAAAGAGCAAACCCTCCCTGACCATGTTAAAGCAAAATTATTAGATGCACCTTTACAACAGGATGTATTATTTGGTGTCAAATCAGAAGAGGTTTTAAAGAAAATGGAGGATAAGGCTAAATCTATGCAACCGGTCAAGGATTTCTTGCAGGTACAACCCCCTCGCTTCAGCAGAAATTGGCCAACAAAAAATTGGTCCTTTCCAGCTTCAAACAGATCACAGAGGGGCAAATACAGACGTCCAAGGGGCAGAGGTCAGTCACAAGGCCCTTACAAACCTCGCCAATGGGGTTCTGCTACCCAGAAAGGAGGAGAAGACAAGGCCCCAAGCTAGCAGAAGGCAGACACAATGACTGTATCCTCAAACTACCAAGCAAATCTCTCCTGTCAACACCATTGGGAGGAAAACTAGGATTTTTTGCAGACAACTGGCAGATCATCACAAAAGGCAAATGGGTTCTAAACATTGTCTCTCAAGGATACAGAGTCCACTTTCATACCTTACCAAGGATCAAAGGAATTCCAAACCTGCCACCAAATCAATGGGCAGAGGCACAAAAACAAATTACAGCTTTCATGAACATGAGAGCCATTCAACAGGTACCTTCACAGGAGCAGGGACAAGGATTTTACTCAAGACTCTTCCTAGTTCCAAGAAAGGACAAAGCATGGAGACCCATTTTGGATCTTTCAATTCTGATCACCTATCTGCAAGTACCAAAATTCAAGATGCTAACACTACAGCAGCTTCTTCCCATGCTGGGAAAGAATGCTTGGCTAGTCACTTTGGACCTCAAGGAGGCATACCTGCATGTCCCTATCAGACAAAATTGCAGAAGATACCTCCGCTTCATTGCAGGTTCAATGCATTATCAATTCTCTGCACTGCCCTTTGGCTTATCTACTGCGCCCAGGGTCTTCACAAAGTGCCTGGCACCAGTAATTGCATACTGCAGACAAAGAGAAATTAAAATATACCCATACCTGGACAACTGTCTTATTCAAGCAGAAAGCAAGGACATTCTTTTACAGCATCTGGCATTTGTCAAACACCTAAGTTGCCTAGGGTACACAGTAAACGAAAATAAATCAAAAGTAGTGCCCTCACAAAACATAACATTCCTGGGAGCCAGCTTGAATACAACGGCCCAGATGGCTTATCTCACACAAGACAAACGACGACAGCTTTTTCAATATTTCAAAATAATGGCAACAGAGACCCAACTCCCTGCAAGAAAAATTCTGCAGGCTTTGGGATTCATGGCATCTTGCATACTACTAATACCATTTGCAAAACTGCATATGAGGAAATTACAATGGTACCTGAAAAGTGTATGGACTCAGCACAGCCACAGCTTGGAAACAATGATTCCACTCATTCCCTGCCTTCAACAGAAGTTTCTATGGTGGGCACAGGCATGTCACCTCAACAAGGGTCAGCCTTTCACCTTACCCACAGCCAGGCAAACTATGACAACAGATGCATCGGACTATGCCTGGGAAGCACACATGGCAGGACAGTGCATTCAGGGCAAATGGATTACAGATCAGAGACACCTGCATATCAATCAAAAAGAAATGCTAGCAGTGCAGAATGCCCTAACAGCTTTCAAGGACCTTCTACACCCAGGACAACTACTAATAAGGACAGACAACATCGCAGTTATGTGGTACATAAACAACCAAGGGGGCACACATTCCTACCCTCTATGCAGGCAAGCAATGACCTTGTGGAACACTGCACTGTCTTACCAGGTTCAATTACAAGCACAATTCCTGCCAGGAAAGAAAAAAAACATTGGCAGATGACCTAAGCAGAAACATCATGGATCCACATGAATGGAAACTAGATCCACAAGTATTTGCAATGATAGCTCAGAAATGGGGACGCCCAGACATAGATCTGTTTGCAAGCCCCCACAACCACCAACTTCAAAAATTTTGCACAAAGACCTTCCATTCACTAGCTTGGAAAGTGGACGCTCTCTCATTCAGTTGGAAAACATTAACAGTGTATGCCTTCCCTCCACTGCCTCTTCTAGCAAAGGTACTGCTGAAAGTCAGATTAGAGAGGCCACAAATGATTCTCGTTGCACCACACTGGCCACGCCAACATTGGTACCCAATTTTAAGAAACATAGCCCAGGGCCCACCATGGATTTTGCCACAAATTCCTCACCTGCTCACCCAGCGAGACAATCTGATTCTACACAGCCAGCTCAATACTTTAAACCTGGCTGCATGGCAAATTACCTAAACAACCAGCCAACACCTTTATCCAAAGCTGTTATGGATGTCATTCTGGAGGGCAGGAGGCCCAGCACCAGGAAAACCTATTCAGACAAATGGAAAAGATTTTGCTCCTGGAACCAGGCTAAAGGCCTAAATCCCCTGGAGCTGAACATTCCTCAGATTCTACAATATTTAACTGAGATGTTACACAAAGGACTTTCCTTTTCATCTATTAAGATCCACGCCTCAGCAATTTCGGCTCATTACAGCACGGATCCTCCTTTATTTTCACATCCACTCCTAAGACAGTACCTTAGAGGGGCTAAGAACTTAAGACCGCCAAGGAGAGCTCCAACACCTACTTGGGATCTCAACTTTGTCCTGGAAAAGCTTACACTGCCGCCCTTTGAACCAGCTTTTTCAACTGATTTAAAATTTCTTTCATGGAAAACTGCCCTACTACTAGCAGTAACCTCAGCTAGAAGAGTCTCAGAGCTACAGGCACTAATGGCAGTGGAACCTTTCCTCATTTTTATCAAGACAGAGTTTCTCTATGAACTAATCCTTCCTTTATGCCAAAGGTGGTATCCAGTGTGGCCCTAAACCAAACCATCCACTTGCCCACCTTCTTCCCAAATCCCCAGAACAAAGGAGAAAGACTCCTGTACTCTTTGGACATTCACAGGCAATTACGTTACTACTTATATAAAACTAAGGCTTTCAGAAAAACTGACCAGCTCTTTGTAGCCTATGCGACAGGATCACAAGGAAAAGCTATCTCAAAACAGATAATTTCTAAATGGATAGGACATTGCATACGTTTCTGCTACACACATCATAGGAAACAAGTACCTGCTAACATTAGGTCCCACTCCACCAGGGCTACAGCTACATCAGCAGCATTTCTCAGGGGAGTGCCAACCAAGGATATTCTGGAAGCTGCTACTTGGAGTTCAGTGCACACCTTCACCAAACACTATCACTTACCTCTTTACTCTAAGACTAGAGCTGGTTTTGCCACTGCAGTTTTGCAGGGCCTACTAGCTTCTTCTAACCCTGTTTGACTCCACCTCCCCTCCTTAGCTTTGGGATTCAACCCAAATGTGATGACTGCAGCAGGGTAACACGATGAACATAGTACAGTTTTGTACCCATAAATGTAGATGTTCGAGTGTTCACCCTGCTGCAGTCCAGGTTACCCTCCCTCCATCCCCTCTGAACTAATCTCTACCACTTTATCCTATACTACCTCTGTGGTGTATTTGCTTGTACCTAAGAGTGTTGTTTTATTTTTATAAAGCCATATGTATGTGTGTGTGTATATATATATATATATATATATATATATATATATATATATATATATATATATATTTTGTCTACCTTTTGGGGGCACCTGTCATCTGGGGAAAGAAAAACTGAAGAAAATGGCGTTGGATGCCTCTTGCATACCCCTGACGCACTGACGTCAGGGAAGAAGCAACAGCAACCGACGCCGGACCTAGAATTTGGAATTCGGGCCGACTGCGGCACCGCCTGACGGCAGGATAACCCAAGTGTGATGACTGCAGCAGGGTGAACACTCGGCCATCTACATTTAAGGTAGGTACAAAACTGTACTTTTTCTGGCCATTTCCCTTCCCAAACTGACATCACCACTATAGTGTCCTTATAACCAACCCATCCTGTGATGTCACAGCTCCCTGGTCCTTCCCATACCCATACAGAAAGTAAAGGCTAGAGCAACGATAAAGTACACAAGTCAAGTCTACTGCTTTGAACTGTCAATCGCAGCAGTTAAAAGTTGAACTCACCCTTGGCACTTTGACAGCTAGAGAAGTTAGGTGTGAAGGGAGATGGGAGATGAGTCAAACTAGTACAATTCAGGCTTCACAAAAGACTGTAGTTTAGCAGTTGTAAAAAGAAGCCGCTGTAAAAAGGACTTTGAAAGTCGGTCCTGTGGCATTTGCACTGTTTGTGTTTTAAGTAGTTACTGAACAACATGAAATGTTACTTAAAACTAACTGACTAAAAGACAGCAGTGTATGCATGTTAAATCAATGCAATCACAGGAGCTTTAGGAAGAAAGAAGCCTGCATGATGTAATTTTTACAGACAAACATTGCATTGTGAGATACCTAGAGGCAGACTAAACAATCAGAATTATTTCAGGATGACAGACCCCATGTGGTCAGACTGAGAAACTACTTATAAAAATATTTAAAAACCTGTAAATTGTCCCAGAGTGGTGTCACAATGTAGGAAACACCAAACCATGATGAAATAAACATGATGTTCATCGTGCATACAGCTGCAGTCATAACAGATGGGTTCTCCTGCCGTCAGGCGGGTCCTCGGTTGGCCGAATTCCAAAGTCTAGGTCCGGTGTCGGTTGTCATCGCCTCTTCCCTGACGTCAGCGTGACAGGGGTATAAAAGAACCAGTCGACGCCATTTTCTTCAGTCTTTCTTGCCGCGCGGTGCCCGAAGCAGAAGCAGAAGCAGTTCGCAAGTGCTGGTCGGCCAGCTCCTGAAATTACAAAAATTTTGCAACCGAAGTCTTCTTGAAAGCTAAGTACCCCGTTGGGGAAACTTTTCTTGCCTCAGACCGATGTCAGACAAAGTTAATAATTGTATTTCATGTGGGAAGCAAATACCGCATAGGGATTTCCATTCCCTCTGTATTCCTTGTTTAGGCCCAGACCACGATGTCTCGGTCTGTCGCTTTTGTGCTACTTTCAATAAACGCACCATTAAGCGTCGGGCGGAGTTCGCCCAGCATTATTTTGGCCAAAAATTTAACTATATTATGTCGTCGGATACTCCGACTCCAGTTTTGTCAAAAAAATGCAAAGACAAGGACCAACACACGAGGTCCGCGGCCTCTACCGACACCACGCCAAAGCTGACTACACGTGGTCTGGTTCTCAGTGAGGCGCCCACGCATCCCCTGACTACCGAAGACACTACATTGGCGGTGTCTCCTGTGCCCGAGGTCGCAGGCTCCTCGGCCCACACACCGACTACAGATACCGAAGCCACTCTTGGCGGTGAATCTCAAAATGTGGACAGGTCTACCTCCTCTCAAGGTGTCTTCAGACCTTCCTCTTCTTTTTCCATCAAGGCTTACACTAAGTCTAAAGCAGCCATGCATTCTAAGAGACCAGCTACACAAGGCCCACCTCCAGACCCCATGCCTAAAAAACAGATGCTTAAAATGGCTGAGGATTTGATTACTCCTATCAGGGGTTCACAACCCCCCCCCCCCCCCCGGACAAAGGCCCAGAGTGGAGGAAGAATCCCCCCTCCTCTGATCAGGGCTCCATTATTTCAGAGCATTCTGATGAACAGGAACATTCTTACTCCCCTTTTGAAGATTCTGATGCTGAGGAGTCCATCCCCTCTGTCTCCCCCCCCAGAGGATTTCTCATTTGGGGAAACTTTGCATACCTTAAGGGAACACTTCCACTGGGAAGGCCAAGATTATTCAGATTCCAAGAAAAGGCTTAGGGAATTTCTCTTGCTACCTCAGCACAGGCCTTTAGCTATACCTCCTGTCTTAGACATACTAGATGATGTGTACTCTGAGGCCTGCCTTAACCCGGATTCTCTACCTCCAGCTCCAGTAAAGCCTGACAGGTACTACAGGGTTCCTGACTCTCACCAATTTCTATACAAAAGCCATGCTGCTGACCCAGAAACTATCTCACAGGGCCCCAAGGGAATTAAGGCCTCCACTGCTAAAAATCCATTGCCTTCCGAGAGAGATTCCAGATCCTTAGAAAGGTGGGGAAAAAAGGTATATACCTCGGCCACCTTAACCATGAGGGCATTAAACTGTCAGTTCCATATGCTAAAGTACCAACAGTTTTTGTTATCACAGTTGAAATGTAAAATGTCACAACCTGAACAACCAGACTTGAAGGAGTTGCAGGATTTGATGCATAGTGCAGAACAGGCGGGTAAACATACCTTACAATGTGGTTTTGATGCTCTAGAGACCTCATGTAGAGCTGCTGTTACAGGATCAGTCATACGTAGGGATGCCTGGCTCAAGGAACAAACCTTGCCAGATCATGTCAAAGCCAAATTACTAGATGCCCCTCTACAAAAGGATGTATTATTTGGTGCTAATGCTGAGGAGGTATTAAGGAAAATGGAGGAAAAAGCTAAATCAATGCAAACAGTGAAAGACTTTCTACAGGTACAACCCCCACGTTTCAGTAGAAATTGGCCTTCCAAAAATTGGTCCTTTCCAGCCACGGACAGACCCCAAAGAGGTAGATACAGGCGCCCGAGGGGCAGAGGGCAAGCCCAAGGATCGTTTAGAAGCAGACAATGGCAAGCTCCTACACAAAGAGGTGGTGAGGATAACTCGCAACCATTCATAAAGCAAGCCCAATGACTTTCCCCTTTGCATGCCAAGCAAGACTCAAATGGCAGCACCTTTAGGCGGAAAACTGGCATTATTTTCAAAAAATTGGCATATTGTTACAAAAGACAAATGGATCCTGGACATTATAAAGAGAGGCTACAGATTCCATTTTCACACCCTTCCAAAAGTGAGAGGCATGCCAAACCTGCCACACAATAAAAGGGCAGAGGCACAAAGACTAATTTCAGATCTCATAGACATGAAAGCTATTCAAGAGGTACCTACGCACGAACAAGGTCAAGGTTTTTATTCCAGACTATTCCTGGTACCAAGGAAGGGAAAAGATTGGAGACCTATTTTGGACCTATCCATCCTAAACACATTTCTACTCGTACCAAAATTCAAGATGCTCACTCTACAGCAGCTTCTTCCCATGCTGGGCAAGGAGTCTTGGCTGGTAACATTGGACCTCAAGGAGGCATACCTGCATGTCCCAATCAGACAAAATTGCAGAAGATACCTCAGATTTCTTGCAGGTTCAACCCATTATCAATTCTCTGCGTTGCCCTTTGGCTTATCTACTGCGCCCAGAGTATTCACGAAATGCCTGGCATCAGTAATTGCCTACTGCAGACTTCAAGGGATACAAATATACCCCTATTTGGACAACTGCCTGATCCAAGCGGACAGCAAGCACATTTTAGTGGAACATCTGGCTTATGTAATAATGTTGTTGAATTCTCTGGGATACACAGTCAACAAAAAGAAATCAAGGTTAATACCCTCTCGGACAATAATTTTCCTGGGTGCCAACTTGGACACAAACACCCAGATGGCCTTCCTCACGCCAGAGAAGCAGGGGCAACTAACTCAATACTTCAGAACACTAGCAAATTGCACCAGGCTGACTGCAAGGAAAATCCTGCAGGCTCTGGGATTCATGGCATCTTGCATCTTACTAATCCCATGTGCAAAGCTGCATATGAGGAAACTTCAGTGGTACCTGAAAAACCTTTGGTCTCAACACAGCCACAGCCTGGAAACAATAATACCACTAATTCCATGCCTTCAAAAGGAATTTCTGTGGTGGGCTCAAGCATGCCAAGCAAACACAGGTCTCCCATTCAGCAAGCCTCAAGCAAAGCAAGTCATCACAACAGACGCCTCGGACTACGCCTGGGAGGCGTACATGACAGATCAGTGCATTCAGGGCAAATGGTCCCAAAAAGAAAAGCACCTACACATCAATCAAAAGGAAATGCTAGCAGTAATAAATGCTATTATAGCTTTCAAAGACCTCCTGCAACCAGGTCAACTATTGATAAGGACGGACAACACCACAGTAATGTGGTACATAAACAAACAGGGAGGAACCCATTCATACCCCCTATGCAGACTGGCCATGTCACTTTGGAACATGGTCATGGACTTACAAATCAAACTACAAGCACAGTACTTGCCAGGCAAGGAAAACACACTGGCAGACAACCTAAGCAGAAATATGACAGATCCACACGAATGGAAGTTGCATCCTCAAGTTTTTACAGAGATAATTCAAGCATGGGGAAGGCCAGACATAGATCTCTCTGCTTCCCACAAAAATCACCAATTGACAAAATTCTGCTTAAGGATTTTTCACCCAAAGGCCTGGAGAGTGGACGCTCTCTCTTTCAGTTAGACATCAATGACAGTTTATGCCTTCCCACCTCTTCCTCCGCTGCCCAAAGTACTATTAAAAACCAGAGCAGACAGACCGAAAATGATTCTCATTGCTCCAGACTGGCCAAGACAACACTGGTACCCACTCCTGAGGAGCCTGACGCATTCCCCACCATGGACCCTGCCTCGAATGCCTCTTCTTCTGACTCGGCACAGCTTCAAAACTCTTCACAGTCAGCTAAAAACACTCAATCTAGCCGCATGGAAGATTCCTTAGCATCACAACAGACCCTACTCTCCAAGGAGGTGCAGGATGTCCTTTTGGAGGCCAGAAGGCCGTCTACCAGAAAAGCTTACTCTGCAAAATGGAAGCGTTTTTGTGTCTGGAATGAGAAAAAGGGCCAGGATCCTGGAAAACTGAATTTACCTCAAATATTACAGTATCTAGCTGAGCTGCTAAGCAGTGGACTTTCTTTCTCCTCCATCAAAATCCATGCCTCAGCCATTTCTGCAGAATACAACACTGATCCACCCTTATTCTCTCATCCCCTCTTAAGACAGTTCCTCAGAGGGGCTAAGAATTTAAAACCCCCAAGGAAACAACCAATACCTGCTTGGGATTTCAATTTCATTCTAGAAAAACTGACTTTGCCTCCTTATGAGCCAGCTGCCTCATCTGATTTGCAATATTTGTCCTGGAAAACAGCTTTCCTTCTGGCTATTACCTCAGCTTGTAGGGTATCGGAACTACAAGCTCTCATGGCTGTGCAGCCTTTCATCATCTTCCATCAGGACAGAGTTTCCTTACGAACCAACCCGTCCTTTATGCCAAAAGTTGTATCCAGGTTAGCTTTGAATCAGGCTATACACTTACCTACCTTTTATCCTAATCCTCAAAACAAAGGGGAGAGATTACTACATTCCTTGGACATCCACAGACAACTGCGTTACTATTTGGACAGAACAAAGCCTTTCAGGAAATCAGATCAGCTCTTTGTGTCCTATGCTATAGGAGCACAAGGAAAGCCAATTTCCAAACAGACTATCTCAAAATGGACAGCCCACTGCATACGTTTTTGCTATTCTTTTCCTGGCAAAACTGTACCTACAGGCATCAGATGTCACTCCACAAGGGCCACGGCTGCCTCTGCAGCTTTTCTCAGAGGAGTTCCTACCAAAGATATTTTGGAAGCAGCCACTTGGAGCTCTGTGCATACCTTCTCCAAGCACTACCACCTTCCATTATACTCCAAATCTAGAGCAGGCTTTGCCACTGCAGTCTTGCAGGGCATTCTGGCTCCTCCTAGTTCCAACTAGTGCCTACCACTCCTTTCTTAGCTTTGGGATTCTACCCATCTGTTATGACTGCAGCTGTATACACGATGAACATAGTACAGTTTTGTACCTACCATAAATGTAGATGTTCGAGTGCTAATACAGCTGCAGTCCAGGTTTCCCTCCCTCCTTCCCCGCTTGGGACAGGTCTATTGGCTAACTCCTACTCATGCTACCTGATTGGGGTATTCATTCTGGATGTATTTGCTTGCACTACTATATTTGAATTATGTTGCATTGCTTTATCACACAAATTTATGTATTGCCTTCCTTCTGGGGGCACCTGACATCTGGGGCAAGAAAAACTGAAGAAAATGGCGTCGGCTGGTTCTTTTATACCCCTGTCGCCCTGACGTCAGGGAAGAGGCGACGACAACCGACGCCGGACCTAGACTTTGGAATTCGGCCGACCGAGGACCCGCCTGATGGCAGGAGAACCCATCTTTTATGACTGCAGCTGTATTAGCACTCGAACATCTACATTTATGGTAGGTACAAAACTGTACTTTTTTTGAGTCTATGGGTGTGGTTCTCCTTTAATGATCTGCTTCCAAAACTCCATTCTTTTTTTATATCTTGAATTATCCAGCTGCCTCATCATTATCCCTTTCTACTTAGAATTGTAGCTTTCTGCTTGTCTTGTGTATAAGAACCTTAACTGTGTAGCTTGACAATACACCTTCAGATTGGGTAATCCTAAACATCCTCTTTCTGTTGGGAGGATCAACTTATCCTACTTGACTTTTGCCCTCTTCCCCTCCCAAATAAAATCCTTCAACTCTTCAATTACAGGTCAGGTATATTATTATTAAGCAGCTTATCGTCTTGACTGTAATTGAAAGATGCCATCTTTCAAAGCTGTTTGATGTCTTCTTCATCAAGAGATACTGTAAAAGACCATTTTTTTTTCTTGGATGAAGTTCTGGGCACTACCAGTCTCCATTGTAAGGGGCAGTAATCCCAGTTCCAGCTTTGGAAGAAGGAAACGCAGTTCGATTCTACCTCCTCTTTGTTTCAAGTAGGAGGTTTCTGGCTCTTATTGAACCTCAGTGATTTCAGCCAGTACCACCACCTTTAACACCAGGTTTCATGTGATTGTGTAGTCTGAGTCACTACCATTCAAGGATCTAGATGCGCCCAGTGAACATAAGTGGCACGTGTTGTCAGATTAGCATCTGAGAACTGTAGTGAAGAGTCTTGCATTTTGCACAGCACAAGATACTGACCTTCAGTCTACCATTCTACCTTGAGAAATGGGTGGGGGTGACACAGTGGTTAAGAGCTTTACCTCACAGATACAAGGTACAGGGTTTGAGTCTGGTCTATTGTTGTTGGCTAGGCTTGTAATAGTCTGTAGATTGATAGGCTTATATTTAACTATGAAGCAGCGAGTCTGTACCACCAAAATGTTAGCAGAGACTTTTCAGGGGAAGAATTTCTTGTATTCCCGCATCAAGATATGACTGTGTTATGTTGGTTCCTTTAAAGATGGTCTGGTGGAAGGGCTCTGCTTTGGGCCTTCTCTTAGTTGTAGTCATTAGAGATGACCAAAAGCTGGAACTCTTAATCTGTTACTGTTACAGAGAGAATTTCCTTCTTCAGACTGAAGTTCAGTACGCTTGTCACCCCACCCCCACCCCCAAAAAAAGAGGGCCCAGGATACCATAACAGGGTAGAAATAGGTGGCAGTTCATATTTTGCTATGTCTGTTTGGACAGATAGCAACTTTTGTCTTGGTGCCTTTGCCTTAACATAGAAGCAGCAAGTTACTTGTGGTTGCAAAGTCACCATTCTGTTGTTGATGGTGACATATCTTACATGTTGCTGTGGAGAAATGGTTGGTACCAGACAGTCTAGAGGTTTGGTTCCCTCTCTAGGAAGTCTGTTGCAAACCCTTTTAACAGATGCCTGTCATAGGGAGGACATTTGAAATTAGTTCTGGTTCAGGGTATAAGTGAAGTGTTTGCTTTAGGTTCTATGGGAGAAGCCTGTTTAACAGCTTTTCTCACTCTTCAAGCCTGGAGTGCAAGTTGAAACGTGAACCCCTTCTGATGATGATTAACATCTGAGGCATGGTATGATATTTCAGAAGCTAAGTGGAATTGCATTCTTAACTTTGCTTCACGAAAGTAGAGTAGGTTTGGCAGTGAGTCATTGACAGCAGCATCTTTCTGGTAGCAATTCAAATCTCAGGGTTGTGAAACAATCAGAGGTTCCTTAAGTTGCAGCTTGACAGCTTACTTCTAGAACTGATGCTCAAGGAAGCCTACTTAGGATCTTCTGGGAGTTGAGCACCCTATAACTCGGCCTTTTTATCACAACAGGAAATTAGGTTCTTGCAAGTTTTTGCCTGTAACACAGGAAAGGGAGTGAGTAGTAGATGCATTCTTTGTAATATGAAGTGGAATGTTCCTGTATGCCTTTACAGCATTTCACTTAAGCTTGTGCCTTTTTCTCAAATTCATAGAAAGGCCACAACTAACTTCAATCACCCTTTGGGCAGGTGTACTGTATTTCTGGCACTGTGATCCCTTGGCACACCGAAGACCTTACTGGTCCAGGTGATGGATGTTAGTTGGCTGGAGGGGCAATGTTCTGGATCTGTTTTTTTTTTCTGTGCCCAAGTTGATTTTACTGCATCTTCCATAGACATCTGATAGTATTGCAAGTGGCTGAAATATCCTTTACCAAGCATTTTTCTATCTGGGTATTCTGCCTTAGTCAGTGAACTGAGATCTCCCTGATTTGCTTTGAGCACCATTTTTTGACTTTGATATCATTGCTGCCCCAGTTTAGATGTTCTTCGTGTTTCACTGTTGCAGTCATTACATTTGGGTAATCTGCTGGTAGGTTGCCGTCAGTCGGCCTGAATATCAAAGTCTTGGGTCCTGCATCGGTTGCTGTCTCCTCTTCCATGACGTCAGGTCATCAGGGGTATAAAACATGCAGCCGATGCCATTTTCTTTAGTCTTTCTTGCCGCGCAGTGCCCGAAGCAGAAGCAATTCGCAAGTGCCTGTCGGCCGAATCCTGAAATTTTCGCATTTGAGTTTCAGAACCAAAGTCTTCAATTAAAGCTAAGTATCCCGTTGGGGAAACTTTTTCTTGCTCCTTACCGATGTCCGTAAAAGTTAATAATTGCATTACTTGTGGGAAGCAAATACCTCATAAGGATTTTCATTTGTACTGTATTCCTTGCCTAGGCCCAGATCATAACGTGCCTTGCTGTCGGTTTTGTGCTAGATTTAACCAATGCACTATTAAGCGTCGGTATATCTTTGCTTCAAAATATTTTGGAAACAGATTTAATTAGCCTGAAATGTCGTCTGATAGCAATCCGACTACTGGAGTTCACAAAAAATGCAAAGAAAAGGGCAGAGAGAGACCGTTGAGGTCCAAAACCGACGACAAAGCTTCTCCTAAGCCAGTCGCCGATTCGCCGGTACTCAGTGACGCACTTTCGCAGCCCCTGATACCCGCTACTGTTGAGTCGCAGGCCTCTACCGAGACCCATGTGGAGTCCGGCATGCCGCGAGATTCTCAGAGTATTGTACACGCGGCTGTCTCTTCCCTCGGATGGGTCTGGAGCCGCTGAGCAGGCACTGGCTTCTGAGGGTGTTTTCAGGCCTCAGCATTTCTATATAAAACCGACGCCAGCTTCAAAAACAAAGACAAAAGTAACTTCTAAGGCTAAAAAACTGATGCATGAGTCATGTGCTCAGGCCTGTATGCCCAAAAAGCAGATGATCAAAATGGCTAAAGACTTAATTACCTTGATCAGGGGTTCCCAACCCCCCCCGATAAGAGGCCTAGGCAAGACACTGATTATGACTCTTTGGATCAGGTTTCTATTTCTTCTGATTCTTCTTCTGTTCAAGAATTTTCTATACCACCCTATGAGGATTCAGATGCAGAGGAATCCATCCCATCTGCATCTCCTCCTGAAGATTATTCTTTTGGAGAAACCTTGCATACTTTGAGGGAACATTTTCATTGGGAGAGTCAGGATTTCTCAGAATCAAAAAAGAGGCTTATGGATTTCCTTCTTCTTCCTCAGCATAGGCCTTCGGCCATACCTCCTGTATTAGACATTGTTGATGATGTGTTTTCGGAATCAAGCATGGCTTCAAATTCCCTACCTCCGGCTCCTAGTAAGCCAGACAGATATTACAGGGTTCCTGACTCCCACAAATTTTTATTCAAAAATCCTGCTGCTGACCCTGAAACTATCTCACAGGGTCCCAAAGGTGTAAAGGCCTCAACAGCTAAGAATCCTACCCCCTCTGATAGAGATTCCAGGGTGCTGGATAGATGAGGAAAGAAGGTTTATACGTCTGCAACCTTGGCAATTAGGGCCTTAAACTGAGAGTTCGTATGCTTAAATATCAACAGCATGTTATGGGATTATTGAAACAGAAAATGATGTTAATTTCTGAATGTGTGGAAAATCAAGAATTACAGGAATTATTGCATGCAGCACAACAGGATGTCCTTCAAGGATGCATCTGCAGTCATAACATATGGGTTGTCCTGCCTCAGGCAGCCCTTCGGTCGGCCGGATTCCAAAGTCTGGGTCTGGCCTTGGCTGATGTCGCACTTTCCCCGACGTCTGAGCTTCTGGGGTATAAAGGCATCAGCCGACGCCATTTTCCCCAGTCTTTCTTGCCGCGCGGTGCCCGAAGCAGAAGCTGTTCGCAAGTGCCGGTCGGTCAGATCCAGAGATTTCAGCTACCGAAGACTTTGAAAAAAGCTAAGTACCCCGTTGGGGACTCTTTCTTGCCTCAGCCGATGTCAGAAAAAGTAAATAATTGTTTAACTTGTAGGAAACAAATACCTCATAAGGATTTCCATTCTTACTGCCTTCCTTGCTTAGGCCCAGACCACGACGTATCAACTTGTTTAGCCTGTGCCTCCTTCAACCGACGGACTCTTAGACGTCGGTTGGAGTTTGCAGAGGAATTTTTTGGAACCGCTTTTGCTTATAAAATGCCGTCGGAGACTCCGACTTTGCATATGGTCAAAAAACGCAAGGAAAAGGATCGATACTCACGGTCCGCGGTTTCGGCTGAAACCACGGCTAGGCCTACCGCGAGTGTCTCGGTTTCGGCTGAAACCGAGTCCTCAGTTATTGCTACTACCGAAACCATACCTCCGACCACCGAGGCCAGAGAGGCCCCGGCCGAGTCGGCTTCAGAACTCCCTACCGAAGCTAGTGCTCAAGAATTGTCCGACACCATACCTTTGGACATTTCTACTCCTGCACGTGGGGCAGCTAGGCCCCCAGCTTCTATGTCTATTAAGGCCTTCTCCAGGGCAAAAGCTGCCAAACTTTCAAAAACTTTGCTTTCACAGAGGCCTTCCTCCAGTTCTCAGATCCTCAGTCTTGCTGAGGACCTCATTTCCTTAATTAGGGGTTCCCAACCTCACCCAGACAGAGCCTCCCAACCTCCTCCAGACAAAAGGCCCAGGACTGATCCCTCTGAACCTCTCTCCTCAGATTACTCCTTGGATGGATCTGATTTGTCAGACCATCAGGAAGGCCCTACTCGCCTTATGAGGATTCAGATGCAGAAGATTCTATTCCTTCGGCCTCCCCACCAGAAGAATTTTCCTTTGGAGAGACTTTACACTCCATGAGGGAGCACTTTCAATGGCAGGGTCAGGATTTCTCAGATTCTAGGAAAAGATTAAGGACCTTTTTACATTTGCCCCAGCATAGGCCCTTAGCCATACCTCCTGTTCTGACTGTAATTGATGATGTGTACAATGATGTCAGTACTGCTCCTGATTCTCTTCCCCCGGCCCCTGCCAAACCTGACAGATATTACAGGGTCCCGGATTCTCATTTCCACCTGTATAAAGCCCATGCTGCAGGCCCAGAAACTATTTCTCAGGGCCCTAAAGGGGTTGCAGCTGCTACTGCCAAGAATCCCCTACCCTCTGAAAGAGAGTCTAGAGCATTAGAGAGATGGGGAAAAAAGGTATACACATCTTCTACTCTTTCTGCCAGGGCATTGAACTGTCAATTCCATATGATACAGTACCAAGAATTTTTGTTAGATCAGCTGAATAAAAAGCTTTCTGCTCCTGAACCTTTAGACCGTAAATCCCTTCAGGATTTGCTACACAACTCTCAGCAGGTCAGTAATCATTTTTTAAAATGTGGCTATGATGCACTGGTGGCTTCTTTTAGATCAGCTATGACTGGGGCAGTAATTCGTAGGCATGTCTGGCTGAAGGAGCAATCTTTGCCAGACCATGTCAAGGCTGAACTCCTCGATGCTCCAATGGAGAAACAAAGTTTATTTGGCTCCCCTGCACAGGAGATTCTAAAGAAGGTGGAAGAAAAAGCAAAATCTGTGCAAACAGTAAAGGAATTCCTGCAGGTCCAACCTCCGAGGTTCAGCAGAAACTGGCCTACAAAGAATTGGTCCTTTCCAGACACCTCCAGAGCACAGAGGGGTAGGAACAGACGCACTAGAGGCAGAGGTCAATCAAGAGGCGCCTACAGGGGCCGTCAGTGGCAGCCTGCCAACCAGAGGGGTAGTGCCACAGCTACTACTACAACCACTACCACAGGACAGACCCAATGACTTGACTCTGATTCCGCCTACCAGGGATCAACTGGAAGCTCCCTTGGGCGGAAAGCTGGCTTTATTCTCCAAAAACTGGCATTGCATTACAAAGGATACATGGACATTGCAAACAATAGACAAAGGATACAGGTTTTACTTCCACACTTTGCCAAAAAGGGGCAGAATGCCAAACCTTCCACCAAACCAGAAGGCAGAGGCTTTAAGACAAATCAGCAAACTACTTCAGATGAAAGCTGTAGAAAGGGTACCATCTACTCAACAAGGCCAAGGATTTTACTCCAGATTATTCCTGGTACCAAGAAAAGAAAACAAATGGAGGCCTATTCTCGACCTGTCCACGCTCAACACTTACCTCATTGTGCCAAAATTCAAAATGCTGACCCTACAGCAACTTCTTCCCATGCTGGGCAAGGAGTCTTGGCTGGTGACTCTAGATCTCAAGGAGGCATACCTGCACGTCCCTATCCGACCAGATTGCAGAAGACACCTCAGATTTCTTGCAGGATCAGAGCATTATCAATTCTCAGCATTGCCCTTTGGCTTATCTACTGCGCCCAGAGTATTCACGAAATGCCTGGCATCAGTAATTGCACATTGCAGACTTCAGGGAATTCAAATTTATCCATACCTGGACGACTGCCTAATACAAGCGGACAACAAGAAAAAATTGTTAAAGGACTTGGCCTATGTCATACTCCTGCTACAGGCCTTGGGATACACAGTCAACATCCAAAAGTCAAGACTAGTACCATCCCAAAGGATAACCTTTTTGGGTGCGGATCTGGACACAATTACTCAGATGGCTTTTCTCATAGAAGAAAAACAAAAACAACTTCCAGATTATTTCATGATTTTAACAAGACAAACTCAGCTTACTGCAAGGAAAGTCCTGCAGGCCCTGGGTTACATGGCATCCTGCATAATCTTAATTCCACATGCCAGGCTGCATATGAGAAAATTGCAATGGTACCTAAGGAATGTATGGTCTCAACACAGTCACAGCCTAGAAATCATGATACCAATCATTCCATGCCTTCAAAAGGAATTCCTGTGGTGGGCTCAGGCCTGCCAGTCCAACAGAGAGGGTTGCCTTTCAACAAACCAAAAACAAGGCAGACCATCACCACGGACGCCTCAGACCATGGATGGGGAGCACACATGGAGGACAAATGCATCCAAGGCCTATGGCCTCAAGGGCAGCTATGCATGCACATAAACCAAAAGGAAATGCCTGCAGTGAGGCATGCAATCGAGGCACTCAAACCATTCCTCCAGCAAGGACATCTGTTAATAAGGACAGACAACACCACGGTCATGTGGTACATAAACAAACAAGGAGGCACACATTCCTACCCTCTATGCCGGATGGCTATGAATCTGTGGAACCTATGCCTGAATCTCAATATCCAGCTACAGGCCAAATTCGTACCAGGAAAAGAAAATTCACTAGCAGACAGTTTAAGCAGAACTACCACGGATGCACACGAATGGATGCTGCATCCAGACATCTTCAAACTCATAACAAAGAAATGGGGCATGCCAGAGATAGATCTGTTCGCCTCCCCACTCAACCACCAACTGAAAAAATTCTGCTCAAGGACATACCACCCACGAGCCTGGAGGGTGGACTCTCTTTCAGCTGGAATGCCCTAACAGTATATGCCTTTCCACCTCTCCCATTGATGTACAAGGTTCTACTGAAGATCAGGGAGGAACAGCCAAAGGTGATATTAATAGCTCCGGACTGGCCAAGGCAACACTGGTATCCGCTACTGAGAAGCATGTCTCAGGTGAACTCATGGCTTCTTCCCCTATGGCCTCTTCTTCTAACGCAGAACAATTTCAAGACCCTGCATCCAAACTTGAAAACATTGCAACTAACTGCCTGGAAAATTCCTTAAGACCAAACCAAACTGTTTTATCTCAGAGGGTCAAGGACATTATCCTGGAGGCTCGCAGACCTTCCACAAGGAAGACATACTCAGCTAAATGGAAGAGATTCCTAATTTGGAGCACATCAAAGGGCACAGATGTCTCAGTGGCAAACCTAGCACACATCCTAGAGTACTTAGCAGAATTGTTTCACAATGGCCTTTTTTACTCCTCCATTAAGATTCATGCTTCAGCAATTTCAGCAGAATACAATATGGATCCACCTATCTTCTCTCACCCTCTGCTCAGACAATTTTTGAGAGGGATCAAAAATGTTAAACCTCCAAGGAGACCCCCTCTACCTGCATGGGATCTGAATTTTGTGCTGGAGAAATTGACACTACCTCCTTTTGAACCAGCAGCATCAGCAGACCTACAGTTTCTATCCTGGAAAACTGCTTTTCTTCTAGCAGTCACTTCAGCAAGAAGAGTATCCGAGTTACAGGCATTAATGGCAGTGCAGCCTTTTCTTATGTTCCACCAGGATAGAGTGTCACTGAGAACCAATCCTACTTTCATGCCAAAGGTGGTATCCAGGGTATCCTTGAACCAAGCTATTCATTTGCCTACTTTCTTCCCTAACCCACAGAACAAAGGAGAGAAACTTTTGCACACCTTGGACATACACAGACAGCTACGCTACTATCTGGACAGAACTAAAACCAACAGAAAAACTGACCAACTTTTTGTAGCATATGCAACTGGGGTGCAAGGAAGAGCAATTTCCAAACAGTTTCAAAATGAATAGGAAACTGCATTCGTTTTTGCTACTCCTTTCATGGAAAGACAGCTCCTGAAAATATCAGGCCTCATTCCACAAGGGCCACAGCCACCACTACAGCTTTCCTAAGAGGGGTGGCTACCAAGGACATTTTAGAAGCTGCTACTTGGAGCTCCGTGCATACATTTGCCAAGCATTACAATCTACCTTTATACTCCAGATCCCGAGCAGGGATTGCAACTGCAGTTCTGCAGGGGATTTTAACTACACCATCCTTCTCTTAGTACCTCCTCCCCCAGTTTGGCTATGGTATTCTACCCATATGTTATGACTGCAGATGCATCCTTGAAGGACATAGTACAGTTTTGTACCTACCATAAATGTATATGTCCGATAGGTATGCATCTGCAGTCAGGATTACCCACCCTCCTTCCCCTCTGTGGTTTTACTAGGGTGCTTACCCCTCTTTCAGCTAACTGGGGGAATCTATTATGGTGTATTTGTTTGTTTGTTTGTATATATATATATATATGTATATAATTTGCTGCTGTTTGGAACTTTTCAGCATTATCCAAATTTAGCCTTCCTAGAGGGCACCTGGCATCTGGGGCAAGAAACACTGAGGAAAATGGCGTCGGCTGATGCCTTTATACCCCAGAAGCTCTGACGTCGGGGAAAGTGCGACATCAGCCGAGGCCAGACCCAGACTTTGGAATCCGGCCTGAGGCAGGGCAACCCATATGTTATGACTGCAGATGCATACCTATCGGACATCTACATTTATGGTAGGTACAAAACTGTACTTTGCAAAGCATACTTTGCAATGTGGTTTTGATTCCTTGGAGGCCTCCTGTGGGGCCGCAGTTACTGGAGTTGTGATTAGAAGGCATGCCTGGCTCAAGGAGCAAAATCTGCATGATCCTGTTAAAGCTAAATTGTTGGATGCACCTTTACAGCATGATACTCTGGTAATAAGGCAGAAGAGGTTTTAAAGAAAATGGAAGACAAAGCTAAGTCTATGCAAACTGTAAAAGACTTCTTACAAGTGCAGCCACCAAGATTCAGTAGACACTGGCCTACAAAAAATTGGACCTTTCCTGTGTCCGACAGAGCCTCACAGGGCAAATCCAGGCACTCAAAAGGCTCTAGATACCAATCACAGGGTTCTTACAGGTCATAGCAATGGAGTGCCTCTACCTCAAAATCTGGAGGAAACAAAGCACAACCCTACAGTAAACAGTCTCAGTGACTTCCCTCTGCCATCACCAAGCACTTATCTTTTGGCAGCCCCCTTAGGGGGAAAATTAGCACTTCATGCTCAAAATTGGCAGTTAATAACCCAGGACAAGTGGGTATTAAACATAGTATCCCAGGGATACAGATTCCATCTCCATACCTTGCCAATTCCAAACGGTTGGCCAGATCTGCCACAAAATCAATGGGCAGAGGCACAGAAACAAGTAACGTCCCTCATGGATATGGGGGCTATTCAACCAGTACTAGAATCGGAAAAAGGGCAAGGGTTTTACTCTCGACTGTTCTTGGTACCCAGAAAAGGCAATGTTTTGGCGCCCAATACTGGATTTATCGATTTTGAACATATTCTTGGACATCCCAAAATTCAAAATGCTGACTTTGCAACAGCTTCTGCCCATGCTGGGCAAGAACACTTGGCTAGTGACTCTAGACTTAAAAGAGGCATACCTGCATATCCCAATAAGCAAATCGTGCAGAAGATACCTCCGCTTCAAGGCTGGTTTTATGCATTACCAATTCTCTGCACTGCCCTTTGGCTTATCTACTGCGCCCAGGGTCTTTACAAAGTGCCTGGCACTAGTGATTGCATTTTGCAGACAAAGAAGCATGCAGATCTATCCTTACTTGGACAACTGTCTCATTCAAGCAGAAAACAAGAACATTCTTCTTCAACATCTGGCGTTTGTAAAAAGGCTTCTAACATGCCTAGGGTACACAATAAACGAAAAGAAATCACAACTGGTACCATCTCAAAAGATTACATTCCTAGGTGCAAGCTTAAATACAACTGCCCAGATGGCTTACCTTACGCCAGACAAACAAAGGCAACTGACTATTTACTTCAAACAGATGGCAACAAAAACCCAGTTGTCTGCAAGACAAATTCTGCAGGCTTTGGGGTTCATGGCATCCTGCATTCTACTAATTCCTTATGCAAGACTGCATATGAGGAAACTACAGTGGTATCCAAAAAGTTTATGGAGTCAACATTGTCAGTCTGGAAACAATGATTCCTCTCATTCCCTGCCTACAACAGGAGTTTCTTTGGTGGGCAGAGACATGTCACCAGAACATTGGACGGTCTTTCACTCTACCCCCTGCCACCCAAATCCTAACTACAGATGCATCAGACTATGCTTGGGGGGCCCACCTGGCAGGGAGATGCATTCAGGGCATATGGAGCCCAAAACAAATGCATCTGCATATCAACCAGAAAGAGATGTTAGCTGTTCAGAATGCCCTGACAGCCTTCAAGGACTTACTTCATCCAGGACAACTACTGATAAAGATGGACAACACCACGGTTATGTGGTACATAAATAAGCAGGAGGGTACACATTCCTACCCCCTTTACAGACTAGCCATGGCATTGTGGGACACAGCCTTGACTTACCAAGGAAATATCAGCACTCAAAAACCAATAAGCAAGATGCTGAAGACACAAAAACTTTCCCTAAAACAAACACTGTCTTGCCACAAAAAATTGAATGCAGAAGTACGCTGAGAAAATAATCCAGCTAATCGAGGCAGTCAATAAGATTCAAATAAGCAGGCCAAATGGAATCCAAAGAGAACGTTTTTAATCCACAAAATTTCAGACCACAAGCGCTTTCGCCTGGTATTACCAGGCTTTATCAAGTGTAACAGACAATGCTTCCACATGATATTTATACAGTGCTTGGTTTAAAACTATTGGTTGTTTAATTAAAAAAACATTGATTAATTGCATTAATTTACGTTTCATTAGTTTAAAAACAACATTACAATAAAATGTAACCAAATATACGATGCAGAAAAAGAATACTGCTAAAAAAGGATTCAAACACAAAACTGTTTTGTTTTTTATAGGATTAGTATAGTTTAAAATTTTTTTTTTTTTAAATCTTAGTGCGTGAATGGTGTAAAAACGCTGAAAAGGTTTTAAAGGTATTCTTGTCTAAATCAAAGGTCAAAATGTAAACAACTGCCAACTGAAGGTACAAAATACAAGATCATCTAATGCCCGATGGGCTGACCTGAAGGAACTAGTCTTGAAATGTGAAATGAATGAATAAATAAGGAATACCTAGTGTGTTATGTGTGAAACATGCCCTACCCCTACATGAGAGAAAGTAATAAATAATAAGTGGATACAAAATGTGTGCCTTCAACAAGTGGAAGGGGTGAAAAAGGGGAAGGGGGGGAGGGGGGTATATGTAAGAACTAAAGCAAACACTAAGAAACTATGTCATATTCAAAGTACATTGCTTTTAGCTTTAAGTATGCTGGCTAAACTAAGGTTGTCATTTAAGCCAGGGTACCTTGTCGCATTCAATTTTAATTGCCACATGAGTTCTCTAGAAGTGAGCGTAGTTTCCCAATCCCCTCCTCTCTGGTCAGATGAAACTTTTTCTAGAACAAAGAAACGAATGGACATACTGGGACAAACCAAAGAATGTCTAAAAAAGGCATTTGTTTCTTTTTTACATTTGATGTCATAAAAATGTTCGTATATCCTTCGTTTCAATGCCCTTACAGTTTTGCCCACATAAAAAGATGTGCAAACTACACAAAAACCTAGGTATACCACACCCGAAGAATAACAGGAGTAATACTCACTGGCTGTTAGAGTGATATTACGGGCAGAGATGTGTACCTTTTGGGTGTTTGCAATGAAGGGGCATTGATGACATCTACCACATTGAAACGTTCCCTTCCTTTTGTTACAACTGGAGTGTTCTGACTTGTCCTTAATATTCATGTTTTTTTTTTAAAATACCCTTCAAATTGGTGTTCCTTTTTCTAATGAAGGAAATACTAGGAGGGAACAAGTTGCTGAATTCCTCATGAGAGGTAACCACCGGCCAAAAAACCTTCATCGTCTTTTCTATGAAACGTGCATCAGCTGAAAAAGTATATACAAAACTCTTAGAGCTAATTAGATCTGTACTTGGTTGAGTTCTAAGAAATGGTGCTGCGGCACCTAATAGCGGTGGAAAAAACTGGTCTCTTTCAATAAGAATCTCACTAAGGATGTCCTGAAAAAAAGCAAGTGGATACCCCCTTTCCAGAAATAGAGTTCTGAGAAAATCAATCTCCTCCAGAAAAAAATCCGGAGTACTACACATTCTACAGGCTCTTACTAATTGACCCTTGATGATGCCTTTCTTGATGTAAGTAGGGTGCCCACTGTCAAAATGAAGAAAGGAGTTAGAATATGTACCTTTTCTGTGGACCTTGGAAGAGAAACCTATGCAGTTTGGATTTTTGGTCAAATGAATGTCTAAGTAGTGAAGAGTTGTGTTGCTAATAACATAAGTAAATTTAAGAAAATTAGTCGTACTGTTCAAGTAGTCCATGAATAGGAGGAATTGCTCTTCTGTGCCCCCCCCAAAGAATACAGATATCGTCAAGATATCTTTTGTAAAATCTAATGTATTGTTTCCAATTGGTGGAGTGAATATATTCAGTTTCCCACTTGTGTAACACTATATTGGCGTACGCACTAGCACAAGGTGCACCCATGGCGACTCCACTTTTTTGGCGAAAAAATTCGCCGTTGAAATAGATGAAGTTGTTGGATAGAACCATGGTCATAAATTCTATAACTAAATTCACCAAACCGTTACTTAAATTGGATTCTCTGCATAACATTTCACTGAACCATTCCATCCCTGTGTTGTGTGGGATGCTTGGAAACAATTCCACTATGTCAATCGTTACCATGATCAAGTTGGAATTGTCAATGTTTTGATCTAAACAGCTTAGAAATTCCCAAGAGTCTTTACATACAAAGGTTAAACTAGAGACATAGTCTTTTAAGTGAAAATCCACAAATTTACTCAAAGGTTCCGTAATGCTCCCTGCCCCTGCTACAATCGGGCGGAATTTCAAAGGATCAACCCCTTTGTGGACCTTAGGTATTCCAAATAAAATAGGGGTTTTTGGTTTGGATACCAAGAGATAATTGTAGGACTTTTCATCAATAGTACCTTGCATTAATAGATCATATATAGAGTATTTTATACTAGCAAGTGCAATGTTTAACTCCTTGAGAGAAATAGATTCATAAATGCTGTCATCCTGCAATAAATCATGTATGTAATTCTCATAGTCTAACTGATGCATTAAAACAATCCCCCCTCCCTTGTCAGGTTTCATCACCCGGATCCTATCTTTTTTCAATTTGTCTACCACTAACTGCAATCTTTGTGGAAAATTAGAAGGGTGAGATGTCTGCTTTTTGCTGAGATTTTCTCTCAGTGTTCTCAATTAACTCTTCAAAGATTTTTAGAGTAGGATGAGTGGGGGGGGGGGGGGTTAAAAGTACTGCTTCTATGCAATGCTACGTCCTGAACAGTTTGATTTTTAAAAAATGATGCTAGGTTCAGGTTTCTAATGAATAATTTCAACTCAATCAATAGTTTTGGAAGATAACTAGCTCTATGGGGGACATAATGTAACCCTTTAGTAAACAGCTCAAAAAAATGAGAGGTAATTTCTAACTCAGTGAAATTGTAAATGGTAAAATTATTGATAGTCTTAATTCTACATTCTCCTTGTTCTTCCTCAATAAAAAACTGTGAAGTGTCTACCAAAGTTCTATTGTTTCCATCTAATGCTTCTTCCCCCATGGGTTTTGTTGAAACTGATTTGTTTTCACCCGTGGTCTGCCCTGGGGAACTTGAAAACCCTGTTGCCCATTGTTGTTACCTTTTTGAGCCAGTCGCTCACTTCTTCTTGGTATATCTGAATGGACATTATCATAATCTTCATTTGTAGCTTGTATTTCACCGGGGCCTCGATCATTACCATATGTTCTTTGCCTACCTGTTGGTGCTGGATAGGCCCTGCCTTCACTATATTCAATTAAGTCCCTTTCTAACTTTTTTTCCTTTCTTTCTAAGACCTTGAAGCAATATGCGTCAACTTCCTTGAAAGTGTCATCATATTTCTTTTTAAAACTGTTAAAACGGTCATCCTTAGTGATAACATCATGTAAACCATTAAGTTCCTTCAAAATACAATAATTGCCTTTAACATAGTCATTCACCATCAAATTTAACATTTCTAACCCAGTCTTGTTAAACAGGTCAGTCAACTGGGAATGTAAAGTTGAACCCATATAAGCATTGTTTGGGAACCGAAAACATCTTAACCCCTTGGGGACACGTTCAACTTTTAAACATTCCCTTAGATAGTTAATTTCGAGCTGTGAATTTTTATATGCGTACAGTTTGTTTTTGAATGCTTCAAATTTATTGTCTAAATGCTCGAATTGAGCATTCACTGTACCTGTTGGGAAATGTGGTTGTTTTTCGGTCCACGCTTTGAAATTAAAGCTGCTACCAGTCCGAATGTCTCGGCAATCATTTTTGTTGTTGGGCGGACTGCCCTGCGAAGAACCTATAGGATGGTCCACCATAACCGGTTGATTTAATGTGTATGTACCTCCCAGGTCTTTATGATGCTCTCCATTACGCTCGCTCTCCTTGTTATGCTGTTGGTTGCCAGCTAAACCCGTACCATTGGAGTTGTTGGCTTGAACCAAGGTATTGTTTAGCTGAGCTAGGAGGACTATGACCTGATTGAACTCCTTTCTCGTCACCAGCGTGTCATCTGGTTCTTCCCTTAGTAACAGAGCCGTGTCAGCGAAATCCGGGAAAGATAGGTCTTCCGCCATACCAAGTACACACAGGAAATATCAGCACTCAAAAACCAATAAGCAAGATGCTGAAGACACAAAAACTTTCCCTAAAACAAACACTGTCTTGCCACAAAAAATTGAATGCAGAAGTACGCTGAGAAAATAATCCAGCTAATCGAGGCAGTCAATAAGATTCAAATAAGCAGGCCAAATGGAATCCAAAGAGAACGTTTTTAATCCACAAAATTTCAGACCACAAGCGCTTTCGCCTGGTATTACCAGGCTTTATCAAGTGTAACAGACAATGCTTCCACATGATATTTATACAGTGCTTGGTTTAAAACTATTGGTTGTTTAATTAAAAAACATTGATTAATTGCATTAATTTACGTTTCATTAGTTTAAAAACAACATTACAATAAAATGTAACCAAATATACGATGCAGTAAAAGAATACTGCTAAAAAAGGATTCAAACACAAAACTGTTTTGTTTTTTATAGGATTAGTATAGTTTAAAATTTTTTTTTTTTAAATCTTAGTGCGTGAATGGTGTAAAAACGCTGAAAAGGTTTTAAAGGTATTCTTGTCTAAATCAAAGGTCAAAATGTAAACAACTGCCAACTGAAGGTACAAAATACAAGATCATCTAATGCCCGATGGGCTGACCTGAAGGAACTAGTCTTGAAATGTGAAATGAATGAATAAATAAGGAATACCTAGTGTGTTATGTGTGAAACATGCCCTACTCCTACATGAGATAAAGTAATAAATAATAAGTGGATACAAAATGTGTGCCTTCAACAAGTGGAAGGGGTGAAACGTAAATTAATGCAATTAATCAATGTTTTTTAATTAAACAACCAATAGTTTTAAACCAAGCACTGTATAAATATCATGTGGAAGCATTGTCTGTTACACTTGATAAAGCCTGGTAATACCAGGCGAAAGCGCTTGTGGTCTGAAATTTTGTGGATTAAAAACGTTCTCTTTGGATTCCATTTGGCCTGCTTATTTGAATCTTATTGACTGCCTCAATTAGCTGGATTATTTTCTCAGCATACTTCTGCATTCAATTTTTTGTGGCAAGACAGTGTTTGTTTTAGGGAAAGTTTTTGTGTCTTCAGCATCTTGCTTATTGACTTACCAAGTACATCTTCAAGCTCAGTTCCTGCCAGGAAAACAAAATACTCTGGCAGACGACTTAAGCAGAAATCATATGGACCCTCACGAGTGGAAACTGGATCCACAAGTCTTCAGCATGACAACAGAGAAATGGGGGAGTCCGGATATAGATCTATTTGCCGCTCTCCAGAATTATCAACTGGATAAATTATGTACAAGCACTTATCACAGACAAGCATGGAAAGTGGATGCCCAATCCTTCAGATGGAAAAACCTAGCAGTCTACGCCTTTCCTCCTCTGCCTCTTCTTCCCAAGGTCTTACTAAAGGTCAGACAGGAAAAACCAAAAATTATCCTAATTGCAAAGGACTGGCCTCACCAGCATTGGTACCCAATTCTAAGGAATATGTCTCAACTCCCTCCTTGGTACTTGCCTCAAATACCTCATCTACTGTCTCAGCAGAGCAATCAAATTCTGCACAATCAGCTGCAAACTCTGAACCTAGCAGCATGGCTGATCATGTAATTATTCAAACAACACCTTTCAGTAAATCTGTGATGGATGTCATTTTGGAAGCCAGAAGGCCTAGTACTAGAAAATCTTATGCTGATAAATGGAAGAGATTCTGTGCTTGGAACAAGCACAAGGGACGGACACAGCAAAGCCAAATATTCCTTGGATTTTACAATACTTGACTGAGATGCTTGACAAGGGCCTATCTTTTTCATCAATAAAAATCCATGCCTCTGCCATCTCGGCTCATTACAACACAGAGCTTCCCATCTTTTCTCATCCTCTGCTAAAACAGTGTCTTAGAGGAGCCAAAAATTTAAGGCCTCCCAGATCATCACCAACTCCTGCATGGGACATGGGACCTCAATTTTGTGTTGGAAAAGCTCACCCTGCCACCATTTGAACCAGCAGCTACTGCGGATATAAAGTTTTTATCTTTGAAAACCGCTTTCTTTCTGGCAATCACTTCAGCAAGAAGGATTTCAGAACTATAGGCCCTCATGGCTGTGGAGCCTTGTATTACATTTTACCCGGAAAGGGTGTCCCTCAGGACCAATCTTTCCTTTATGCCTAAGGTGGTATCCAGTGTGGCTCTTAACCAAACTATTCACTGCCAACTTTTTACCCAAATCCACAGAACAAGAGGGAGCGGATTCTGCATTCCTTGGACGTACACAGACAACTAAGATTCTACTTAAACAGGACCAAATCTCTAAGAAAGTCTGAGCAGCTACTGGTGGCATTTGCTACAGGATCAAAGGGGAAGGCTATTTCAAAGCAGACTATTTCAAAGTGGATAAGCCACTGCATTCGTTTCTGCTCTTTGCATCATGGTAAACCGGTGCCCAAGGGAATCAGGTCACATTCCACCAGGGCTGCATCTACCTCAGCAGCTTTTCTCAGAGGGGTGCCAACCAAAGATATTCTAGAAGCTGCTACTTGGAACTCTGTTCATACTTTTACAAAGCATTATCATTTGCCTCTCTTCTCTAAGTCCAGGGCAGGTGCTGCCACTGCAGTTCTCCAGGGCCTTATGACCACTCCTAATGCTATTTAGTTCCAGCCTCCCATCCATAGCTTTGGGATTCTACCCAAATGTAATGACTGCAACAGTCAAACATGAAGAACATAGTACAGTTGTGTACACTTACCATAAATGTAGATGTTCAAGTGTATTCACTGTTGCAGTCCGGGTTGCCCACCTGCCATCCCCCTTTTTTCTAGAACTTCTCTTTCCTTCACTATATTCTACAGCCTTTGTGGTGTTTTTGATTTTAGATGAAGGTAAAGTTTATGTTGTTACAATTGCTTTATATATATATATATATATAATTTTTTTTTCTCCCCATTTGGGGGGCACCTCACATCTGGGGCAAGAAAAAAATAAAGAAAATGGCTTCGGCTGCATGCTTTATACCCCTGACGACCTGACGTCATGGAAGAGGAGACAGCAACCGACGCAGGACCCAAGACTTCGATATTCAGGCTGACTGAGGCCAATCTGCCAGCAGATTCCCCAAATCTAATGACTGCAATGGTGAATACACTCGAACATCTACATTTATTGTAAGTGTACACAACTGTACTTTGTTTGGCATGTCATGACTTTGTAGACAAAAGAATTCTGCCTTGGCATAGGCATGCAATGTAGGTCCCAGTGGGAACACCCTATGTATAGCCACCAGTGAAACACTCATTCTTCCCCCTTCTGTGACTTAAACTTCATAACTGAGAGGCTTGTTTGTATGCCATTTGAACCAGCTACATCAAGCAGATGTGGATTACCTCTTGTAAGACACATTTTCTAGTAGCCTTAAGGTGTACCAAGCAGATGGTAGTGCTGTTAGCCCTACTTTGCTGAGAACTATGATTGTTTTTTCATGAGGAGCAGATGTTCTTTGAGCTATGTAATGTTTGACTGAAAATGATTGGGTAGATTATAAGTGATGTATAATGTTTGCAGCTGAGAGTGTGTCATTATGGTCTGTGACATAAAATGCTTGCGAATAGGATTATGTCTGTGTAGTTCGTTTCATTTATGTAAATGTGTAATTGCTTATGTCATAAGTAGTGGTTTTAATAAAGATGTTTCTTGTTTAAAAAAGAGGACAGGAATTGAATAATTTATGTATATTTGCTTAGAGTATATGATATATACCAATATATGTGATGTATAATCTTTAATTTAATACAATTTAATTACTTTTGTGTAAATCTAAATTTGCCTGTGTCACAAGTGATGATTCAGTAAAGGTGTTGGTGGGGGAAAAAAACGGTTGTTCAAAATGAACTCTCATTTTCTTCCTTTACTCTTCGTCTCCTGCTTCCTAATTATTGAATTAATCTGCCTATTCTCATTACAAAGGCAGAATCGGGGAGGGGAGCAGTGGGCAGAGGATCTTATTATACCAGTCTTGTACAGTACTGATCCAGGTTCTTTTGGTAGGGGTTCAGAAAGACTGATGTGGATATCTCCTCTCATTGTAGAGGTTTACAGTCATTTACTGAAGGAAAAATAAATGCCAGCCTGGCATTTGGAAAAGAAAGTTATCTGCTCCACTATTCTGTACCGTTAAGGGGGGGGGGGTGGAGATTATGCAGTCCGCTGCACTGATTTTCATTCAGCCTGCTGTCTTTTGACCTTAAGGATCATTGCTTCTTTCTTTGATTTCATTGTCAGTTATCAGTGAACACCTTCCATAAACAGAACTGTGTAGACCTCTTCTCCAGCTCGTTTCCCTTTGAAGGTTTCTGTAATCTGTACTGCTTGACATTGTCCTAAACTTTTGTCATTGCTGAGTCCCTTTAAAGTAATCTTTTGAGAGGCATCTGCATTCAGTTTTTCCTTCATCTGTGTTTTGAGTGGGTCCCTAATCTTGCTTTTGGTTTTATTCCAAGTTTAAAAATGTGTATATTTGCTAGTAAGATGTATTGTAAATGGTGCTCTCCCAAGTTCTTTGGGAGTTGGCAGTAATGTCACATTTAGTTCTGGCAAGGGGTTCAGGGGTTAAAGAACTTGTATATTGTGCCCAAACAGGGCTCTCAGTAAGGTGACCACACCAGTTAAACACCGGGTGTCTCTGAAAGATCATCTTGTATGGTAAGAAGTTATGTCTGTGATTTCTAAGTGGGTGTTCAATCCCTAGTTACGTTACTTTTTAATTTCTTGCTAGACAGGGACATATCCAGCAGAAGGCTACCTAGGCAGTTGCCGAGGGCCTGGTGTTGGCTAGAAGGCCCAGCCTGGCATTTGGAAAAGAAAGTTATCTGCTCCACTACTCTGTACCGTTAAGGGGGGGGGGATTATGCAGTCTGCTGCACTGGATGGTACAGCCTGGAAGCGCTTCGCATGAGAATTGTTCCTTGCCTTTACTGCCATCTATTTTAGCTCAGAAATACTTTTTACAAGATTTGTTCCATGCTCTGTGCTACAAAAAGCAAAGGATAGAGAGCAGGAGATTTATACTGCAACATAGTCCCAATGTGAGTGGGAGATGTTTTTGCAGCTGACGTGGGGACCTGTCTTTGCAACCTTCCAGAGAGGTTTTGAGACCTGTGAGTGTGTGTTTATTTCTGTTCCCTTCAAGGATGAAAGGTGCCTCCAGGGGATTTCATCCCCCTCCAGGATGAAAACACAAGTCAGGTAAATTGCCGGGGATTACAATCACTCAGGTAATACCAGTCATTAGAGTGCCATAGTTATTGTTATTCATACTTGGAAACTACATATGCTCTAACTATATCCTTTTGGCCAGGTTCCAGGAGCACTGTTTGGTTAAGTGACTTGCTCAGAGTCACACCGCAGACAGATGGAGCTAGAAGTCAAACATTGTACCCTTGACTACAAGAAGCAGCTCAGTAAGAGTGTAGAGCCTTAATCCACTGTACTAGCTTCCAGATCTTCCTTAACTACTTCATTTTCTGATAAATTGAAGAGGATAACCGGTAGTCTGTCAGTAATGCTAGTCATCAGAGTTTCATAGCTGCTGTTCAGAAAATGCATTTCTAGTTTGAGTTGTGTAGCATTTAAGTCTCTGAACTATTAAGAAAATGCTTCCTATAGTGAAAAGTACAGGGTTTGAATCCTTCCACCACCATTTGTTTATGGGGTGCATTTCAACAAGTCATTCAGTGCTCTTGGGTCATCACTTTGTACAGTGAGTTTACCTGGTTAGAAAATAGATAAAGGAAAATGGTATTTAAAATTTTACCTTTGTCCAGAATTCTTGAGAAAAGAATTTGAGAGGTATTTGTTCATTCCTTGTAAAATGTGTGGCATTCTGGCAACTTGTTGCTGACTGCAGTTATTAAATAATGACAGGCGTGTGTTTCAGACATTGTAACCTTCAGAAATTGCTTGCTAATGCAGAGGTTTTTATTCTAGCATTTAAAATGTGTTCCTGATTTTGGGGTCTTTGTCTCTGATTTGAGCTATGATGTTGAGAGGACAGAGAGGGGATTGCATTGTGTTGCACTGTATAGTTTTCACAGCAGCAAGCTGAAATACATTTCCTAGCCCATTATTTTTGAATGCATTCATTCACTGGTCCCCAAGGAGGTATTTGAGGTGTACAGTCTTGCAAGTGGCTGTAGTTGATGGTTGGGTGAGTATGTGTGTAAATATTTGGTTCCTGCAAGCCACAGTAGTTAATGGTGTAAGGGAAAGAATTGATTGTAGTGAACAGGAGTCTTGTTCATATGAGTCACATTATTTGGTAAGATCCTTGGTTTCCTAGTTTTGCTGACTGTCAACAGCATGCTTGTTATTTGGTTGTGAATAAACTGGACAGCATGAAGTCTCCAAGTTTGCCATTATTGTTTTAACTGTGAATACATTTTAATTAACCTTGTTTTTTGTAGGCACATGGGTGTGAAATACACTGTGTTTGGTTGTAGCAGTCTGTCTGATACTCAGTGTAGATGAGTAAGGCTATGGGCAGTTTCTGTAGTGCATGGTTTGATTCTCTTAGCATTCCTTTGTCTATTGACTCTGATAAAGTCACTTCACCAGACAATGCTCCTAGGCAGCCCTGAAAAAAACACATGCATCCAGTAGACTGTTCAAAGCTGTTGGCAAGTGCATTGCACATTTGTCTTTTGAATTCCTGTGTCCTTCACATAGATGCCAATTAATGCTTCACTATATGCTGTTTGAGTCCCAGCAAGTCTTGTAATATAATGGTTTGCCAGATGTATTTTCAATAAATGTGAGTTTCAAGGGAAGATAAGTTTACTGCTGCTCATGCCAAATCTGTTTTTAGTGCAAGACTGTTTGGCTTTGTGTTTTTGCTGTAAAATTTGAAATAACAGTTTTAAGTTGAATCCAAATGTCTGTGATCATTGTAAAAGAAATAATATGCACACTGACATGTTTGAACAGTGTTTTACAGTAATTGAGAGAAATGGCCAGGTATTGAGATATTGGCATTACCCTGCCTAGGGCTCCAATTGACCATGGTGTGGCTCTCGTGCCAGGTACAGTTGGTTCCATTTAAATGCATATCGGATAAAAGCATATTCCGGTTAAATGTATCGAGTTCTTTCAGTCCCATTGTTAGTCAATGGAATTGTATTGCAGTGTAGTCCACATTAATGCATATCAGTTAATTGCGTACTTCATTTAAATGCATAACTGTCTCAAATACCGAGTAGTTCACTGCCATGTTACCATGTAGAAAGTCACAGTCCAGAATACAAAACTAAAAAAACAAAATACTGGACAGACAAGGGCAAGATGGCTGATGGTGGAGAACACAAATTTATTTAACGCAAAAATAAAACACATGTTTTTGCCCAAGTAACTCCCAGACTTCCTCAGAAATAAAAAAAATCATTAAACCTAGGTTAATTTATACATACTTCAATTAGACAGGTGATAAGTCAGTTAAGGATTTAAAGAGACATACTTTAAAATACAAAGCAAGAATAAAACCTATGCTAAAAATTGAAATGTATCAAATTGATGCAAAATGACATTATCAAATACGCAATAATATTTGCTTGTATATAAAAAATAATAAAACGTGTCCTAAATAATAATAAATTAAATTACCAGTCAGCAGATTTGTAAAAAACACATGAACATATTAATATATGTACTAAATCAATTGTTTGAAAATGAAAAACATGAATAGAAAATAAGGTAAACTCAAAATTTAGCTGCCCTTAATTTGAGTAAAGGTACAAGGGAAATGTGTTCATTGAGACCCGGGGCTTTGTTGGCTTCTAAAAATAACTGCCAGTAGGTCTCCCTATCTATTCATGTAGTAATGCCAGGTTTTTCTTTTTTGTGTTAGAAACTGTATCCAAGGAACTCAGAGGTTGGCCCTGGGAACACAAACTAGAATATAGGGAGACCTAGTGGCAGTTATTTTTAGAAGCCAGCAAAGCCCCGGGTCTCAATGAACATTTCCCTTGTACCTTTACTCAAATTAAGGGCAGCTAAATTATGAGTTTACCTTATTTTCTATTCATGTTTTTCATTTTCAAACTATTTATTTATTTAGTACATATATTAATATGTTCATGTGTTTTTACAAATCTACTGACTGGTATGTTAATTTATTATTATTTAGGATACGTTTTATTATTTTTTATATACAAGCAAATATTATTGTGTATTTGATAATGTCATTTTGCATCAGTTTGATACACCATTTACATTTTTAGCATAGGTTTTATTCTTGCTTTGTATTTTAAAGTAGGTCTCTTTAAATCCTTGATTGATTGTCTAATTGAAGTATGTATAAATTAACCTGGGTTTAATGATTTTTTATCACTGCCATGTTATTTACTGCACATAACAGCATAGCCCAGTATGACTGTGCACTGTAACCACGGGGGTATTTACATGTACATACTGTGTCACTATGTGATCATTACATTTGCAGAAAGTCTCTTGGTTATCTAAGGGCTATTGTACCCTTTTGCTTAACAAGTAAGAATTCCGTGAGGAGGAATTCTGTCAGTTATCTACGGGATATTACAAGAATGTCGAAAATTCTTAAGAGACTATTACTTTAGCTGAACGGGTCAACATTATTAAAAGACATGGTAATCAAGAAAGTCAGACTTCTATGAACTGCAGGACACTGTATTTCATCTGAAACAGCAAACTGTTCAGACATCAATAAGTTTTTTCATTAAACTATGAGGGACTGTATTGACTACTGTAACTGTTTTATACAATACATTTTTCTATAAAGCTTCTGAAATGTATTATTGTTTGTGCACATTGCCTTACATAGCATAAGAAAACAGGAAAAAGTACATTGCAACTATACAGAATAAAATCCATTTTAGATGGAAGACCTACCATACTGATTTCTAAGCTAGACGCATCAGAAAAGTACACAGGCTGAATGTTAAGTAGAATAAAGCTAGGATAAAGTGAATGCGTGAATAAGTGGTAGTAAAGCCTCTGGTAGGTAGAAAAATGATACTGTAATATCAGTTTGCAAAGAAGCTTTTCTCCTGCAACTACAATTACAGTAGCTGTAATTAAACCTGTTAATGATAGACTTCCTGCTCATTGTAACAGCTGTAAACAGTAACTTTTCTATAAAGTTTCTGAAATCTATCATTGTAGTTGTGTGTGTGTGATTATACAGTTTATCTGTCATTAATACATAATAACTCATAACTTCTCTTATAAGTATACTCCGCTTAACTCTCCCGAGGCTGTACATTTAAGCAGTCGACTGTACTTAGTTTGGCTAATATCCTGTCATGTTTAGTCATTCTTTTTACTAGAAACTGCAGGTTGCTGCTTTTGTAGCTCTGCATTTGAGTAAGCAGTAAAACTTGCATTAATGTTTGACTATGGATTTCTGATGTCTTTTTTGTCTGAAGATTTTAGTGCTAAGTTGTCTTAGTGACAGTTACTGCCCACGGAATCCATATAAACTTGGTCTCTTTATTAGTGTAAATAGAAGCCTCACATTTTTTTTTAATAATTTGTTACACTGTGCAGTGCTATTCAAATGTGCCTTTCTAACCAAATCACCATGGGGTGACTCCCAGCCATCCTACCTTCCTGTTTCATATCACTGTGGGTCAAGTGTAGTAGAGCTGTACCCACTTCAACATAAGAGTACTAGGCATTCTACCTGGGGCTATTTGAACATTCTACTAAGCATAAGAAAACGCATTTACTTTATGAAATCCCCCATCACCTCCTTTGGCACTTGAGAATTTCAGGACAAAATTTTGCCATTCAGTCAGTGGCTGTGTGTGTGGTGATACAGACAGGAGATTCTGATGTTCTTCGTGTTTCACTGTTGCAGTCATCACATTTGGGTTATCCCTGCCAGGGTAGCCCTCGGCCGTCCTGAATACCAGAGACTTAGTATTTCTGCGTCGGTTGCTGTCACTTGAGGATTGACATCAGGTAGTCAGTGGTATAAAGGAAGCCAGCCAATGCCATTATATCAGTCTTTCTTGCCGTGGAGCCTGAAGCAGAAGCAGTTCGCATGAGTGCCGGTCAGCCACTACCTGAGTTTCGTTTCCGAATTGAAGTCTTCAAAAGCTTAGTACCCCGTTGGGGATCCTTTTTTACTTGCACTAACCAACACCAGCTTGGGACCTTAACTTTGTCTTGGAAAAGCTCACCCTGCCTCCTTTCAAACCAGCTTCTTCTGCAGAGCTAAAATTTCTGTCCTGCAAGACAGCCTTCCTCCTGGCCATCACTTCAGCCAGAAGAGTTTGAGCTGCAAGCACTCATGGCAGTGGAGCCCTTCATCATCTTCCATGCAGGCAGGGTATCCCTCAGAACTAATCCATCCTTTATGCCCAAGGTGGTGTCCAGTGTGGCTCTCAACCAATCCATCCATTTGCCCACCTTCTTTCCTAACCCCCAGAACAAGGGGGAAAGGAATTCTGCACTCTCTAGATGTGCACAGACAGCTCAGATACTATCTGGACAGGACTAAACTCTTCAGAAAAATCTGATCAACTGCTGGTTAGCTTTGCTTTGGGGCAGAGGGAAAAGCCATCTCCCAAGCAAACCGTTTCTAAATGGATAGCACACTGCATCCATTTCTGCTACAAACAGCATGGTAAGCCTCCCTCCAAAGTGGTCAGGACACATTCTACCAGAGCAGCCTCCACCTCTGCAGCTTTTCTCAGAGGAGCCCCCACCAGGGACATCCTGGAGGCTGCCACCTGGTCATCTGTTCACACCTTTCCCAAACATTACCACCTGCCTCTCTTCTCCAAATCCAGGGCAGGTTTTGGCTCTGTAGTCTTGCAGGGCATGCTAACCAGCCCCTAGCTTCCTTGGCTGCCTCCACCCATTTCCTCAGCTTTGGGAATCTACCCAAATGTGATGGCTGCAACAGTGAAACACGAAGAACATAGTATAGTTGTGTACACTTACCATAAATGTAGATGTTCGAGCGTCTTCACTGTTACAGTCCTGGTTTCCCTACCTTCTTCCCCCTTTTTCTTGTTACATTTCTTCCTTCTTGATCTCCTTTCCTTACAAGGGACATATTGGTATTTATTTTCCACTGGTGGGGTTCTGCCACCAGACCCTGGCCTCCTATTTTGGGGGGTTTTGACCAGTTAGGGCAAGAAAAACTGATGAAATGGTTTTGGCTGCCTTCCTTTATACCACTGACGACCTGACGTCAGTTCTCAAGTGGCAACAACCGACGCAGAAATACTAAGTCTCTGGTATTCGGGCCGGCCGAGGGCTACCCTGGCAGGGAGTGTGATGACTCCAACAGTGAAGACACTCGAACATCTACATTTATGGTAAGTGTACACAACTGTACTTTTCTGCTATCCTGCACTTATTAGATTTCATCTTTCCTGCCTTGGTAGTACAATACTGTATAGCGAATCTTCCATTTCCATAATGTCTGTTTTAGACCTGTTCTAAATTCTAGAAGAAAAAGTAAGTAAAGTATTCAGCATTAAAAAAAAAATCAATAGTGAAGGTCACTGGAGGCATCTCTCACCCAGTATGGTGGCTTGTGAGCATCCCACAGCACCACCGCTCACATCTCATCACAACCACACTGAACTGACATGCTGATGAGGCTGTTAAATTCACTGCTGAATCCTTCTAGAATTAAAAAGACAGGATCTCAGCACCTACCCATCACCACCATATTATTACCATGCCAACATGTAGTATATCAAACTCCAGAAGTAAAAATGGTAATGTGTTTGTAATTGATGACACTGTTGTCTGTCAGACTGACTCGTTATCCACAAGACTGTACAAAGACAGAGTTGCAGTTGGTTGTTTTTATGGTGCCAGGATCTGTGACTTCACCAGGGCTGTATAGTCCTCCTCACTGGACAGGTTTAGTCATGACCTAGTGATAATCAATGTGAATGACCTGGGGTGCACAACGCTGAGGGATATACATGAAAACAAGTTGAATCTCACCATGCATGTGTCCAGTGCAGGCAGGGCACTGATCCTGAGTAGAATCCTCCCTTCCATCTTTCATCCAAAATGTTAACTATATACAAAGGAAAGGTAATAGGCTTCAACAGTTGGCTTAGTAGTGGCTGTCATTCTGGTGGGGGGGGGGCGAGTAGTATGGTCAGCAAAAGATGACATTGACAGTCCAACTTGCTTCACCAAGGATCACCTGCATCTGTCATTACATGACTTCCACATCCAAGCTAAAACCCTTGCTGCTCCCATAATGCCTTTTTAGGCAGAGTCTGTCTGACTCGTAGATATCCCAGTGAAGCAACTACAAATGCAGCCATTTCCAATCTTAAATATGACCCTATCAGGATGTCTTTTTCCAAATGCAAAAAAGTCTTAACAGCAAATTGCCTGATCTTGAGACTTTCCCACTTTTTATGTACGTGTCTGTGTAGTTACTGAGACTTGGTTTCACTATAAAGAGAGCAAGTCCTCCATTCCTGGGTTTTATGCCTACTATGCATTCAGAACTGATGGAAAATGTGTTTACATATTCGTCATGGACCACATCACCTCTAGACAGTTTCCCAGTGATCCAACTTACCTGACCAAGACAAACTACCAACTTGTAGCTTGTTACGGTGCATCCTGCATACTCCTAGATGACCATTAAAGATTCGTACATGTACTTGAGGACTACCGGTTTCCAAAAATGCCTTTATAATGGGGGATTTTAACTACCCCTCAGTAAACTGGAACACCTATGTCTCCAAAGTCAAGTATGACAAGAGATTCTTAGACTTAAATAGTTCTTTGGAGCAATCTGTTAATCAGACTAGATGTTATAATGTCTTTGACCTGGTCCTGACTGATATACCCACTACATGTACCATCCCTCTTGTTTATCCATCCCTGGTTAAGTTTCACCATAGACTTGACAACCTTAATTTTCAAAGTCTGTAAAACCCTTTCAGTCAGTAATTCTAAATTCAAGGTTTTCAAATGGGCAAACTTACTCAAACTCTATAACGAGCTATCCATATTCATTTGTAACTTCACCTGACACTACTCCTATTTATACAAAGGAGTTCCTTGCTCTTAGAGGGTAGCTAGACCTGGCTGGCCATACTAGAGACAAATATATTGGAAAGTTTAGGATCAAAGCACTCTGGTGGTCCACCAACTTGAATGTTCTCTGTAGCAAGCAAAAAAAAAAAAAAAAAACAAATCTGACAATAGTTAAAAAGTCTTCTTATTAAAGAATACATCGTGTCAGCTGAAAGCTGCTGTCAGGTTAGTAAGGTAAACTGTGAATTTAAATTAGTTTCTGGAGCCATGGATGATTATTGGTCATTCCCAAAATGGTACAACCCACTCATACCCAGTAGACATGGCAAATATACTAGCAGATTTAGTGCAGACCTTACCCCTGAAAAATTATCTTAATTCCACAAATTTCAAAATGCCTTTCATCTCCTAATACCAGAAAGGAATGCATACCGAAGGTGCTTTCTGAGGCTAAGTATACTACTACCTTGGGGCTTGATATTTTTACTGGATCATTGCTGAAGCACCTACCAAGGGGAGAAAACGCTGAGAGAAGAAAAGGAGCCACTTTTGTGATTTTAAGTATTTTCTTCTGATTTTTTGTTAAGTTTTACTGCTTTGCCGCCTATTTATTTGGCACTTTCCGGCTTGCTAAAGTTTATATCTGTAACAGTAACAGTACTTGGAACACATCTAGAGCCTGTTTACTGCATTTCCTGTGTTGCACTTAATTTAAAATCGTTTTTTCTCTAAAAACTGCATTTTACCTGACTTTGGCCTAGCACTCAAGTGTGGGGTCATTTTTTGCACTGTTGTGATTATTTTGCTGCTTGTGTATCTCTGCTACCTTTAAACTACAACAAAAAGAAAAAAAAAATCTTGCTTTTTTCCCACTTTCTGAATAGGGTTTCCACCTTTCTACTGTGCCATTTCCTGACAAACAAGCCCCGCCCCATGCACAATCAAGCCACACCCATTCCTTTTAATAGCCACACCCCTTTACTCCACCCTTCAGCATAAGTCTTTAATATCACATACAGTTACCAATAAGTAGAAAAATGTGCGACGAGTCAAAAAGTAAATAAAAAAACTTTATTTAGCAATACTTCAAAAGGTTCACTACATACAACAGTACATCACACACAAGCATGGGAAAACTAAGCCCAAGTCTCATATCACAGGTAGTACTAAAATGGAAATACAATTAGATATTAAAAACACCAGTTCATTCAAAGCAGTATATTAAGGGTTCACCACACACAATAGTAAAAGAAAAGCAACTGTTTAAAGTATCTTCAGTTTTGCTAGAAATCATTGCTTATACTTGAAGCTGTATTTGGCATTTGATCTAGCAGCCTCAAGTAATGGCTGGTTATTTCTCACAAATGAATAAAATTGCGAACAACTCATGTTAAAGTTTAGCTTGACCTGCAACTCGGCCTTCACAAGTGACACAAGCATTCTATTTCTTACATCAGTCCACGCATTCCCCATAAGTGAAAAAACCCTTTCCACAAAGCTATTGCTGGGGGGGATTGAAAGAGCAAACTGCACCAGTCTGTAAAGTGGCTTGCAGTCTGGAGCTTTACTAAAAAGTCACCCAGCGATCACTTACAGATGCCTCTGTCATCTGTAACAGGGCTGGCAATGCAGCAGTTAAAGTACAGTAGTCTGAGTAAAGTGCTTCAATGTCCACATCCAATTTGAAGAGGTCTGCAACTGTATGCAGTTCTGGCCAAGTTACAGGATGTTGGAGGCTGAGGACCTGCATAGCTTTAAAGGGACTATTATCATAGTCAAACCACTTCTGTAGGTAACAAAGTGCTTTACTGTAAAATCACAGAAGGTCCTACAGACCTGCTGTGCGACAGCTGGAGTAAAGTGCTGTAAGGCAGATGAAACTTTAGTACCAAAGAACTGGTCATCTAGCCTTCTCTGCAACTCATCTTTTAGACTTTTCATCACGGTGTACAACTCTGGAGCAGCGAGTGTTACTTTCAAGTTTTGCTATAGACTTGTGGAATACCTGCAGGATGTAGTGCATGAAATGTATGTAGCACTCTGCCTCAGACACATCCCCACTGATGCCATCCTCATCGGCCTCCACAAATTTCCAGATAAGGGGTGACAGTCCTCAGGCCCTTGACTAATAAAATAACTTTTAATAGCAGGCCAACATTCTACCAGCCTTGCCACAGCTGAGAACAAAGACAGCCACCTTGTTACAACATGTTGCATTATTTCCTTAAAGTCCTGGTTTAGGAAAGAATAGAAGCCTTTCAACAGTGCCATTTTTAGCAGATGCTGAAAACTCACTATGTATTTTCAAAACCAGAGTCTCCACATCAAACTTTGCAAGGGCCTTGCTTGCATGCTTGGCACAGTTATGTATTACATGGCATAAACAGTTTGCTGCAATGATGTGAGGCACCTCAGATTTCAAACTTTTAAAAACAGACCTGTGCTTTCCATAATTGACTGAGGCATTGTCTGCAGCATAGCTAGCAATGTTTTGTACTTTGAGTCCTTTATGCACAAGGATGTCCTTTATTCTAGTAAAGATACATTCAGAACTTTCGTTATGATCCTCATAGAAATCAAGGAGTTTCTGTTGTGTGCCATGGGTGTGAGTAAAGTACTGAATAACTAAAGGGAACATTTTTCTGTTCCCTTTATTGGATGCATCTGATCCCACTGAGAAATAGGAATTGCCAAGTTCCTGCAGAAGGAGCTCCTCTGAATGAGGTGCAAGAACATTCATGACAATGCTCTCAGATTTTGTCTTCCCACAGGTGAATTTCGAAGCCAAAGTAGAATCAGGGAAGACTGTCGGTGCCAGCTTACCTCCACAATCTATGGATACATATGAGTGACCATGTTTCACTCCATGATAGACTGCTGTCACTTCAGCTGCAGTGACTTTGGAAGCTTCACTGGTTACACTACGTGGCTAAATAAACTTGGTCATTACGAGGTTCTGCCTCTGGAGCTGAAGGCTTTGATGATGTTTGTCTGACTTCTGATGGCTTTTCAATGCCTTTTCCCCATCCCATTTTACAGTGAAAGTTGTTCCACAGGATGTGCACTTTGCCATGGCATCTGCATTTGGAACAGGTCGCACCCATGAGTAGCTTTGCTCCCACACCTTATTATAACTGCAGAAAAACCTCTTAGGAGACGCGCTTTCAGCCTCTTCTTGATGATCCATTGACCTTTTCCTGAACATGATGACTGTAGGATCCTTGCTCAACACTACAATAAACCAAAACAGCTATTAATAGAAAATCAAAACACTTGTGACCAACACCAGTGCCTGGTGGGGCCTGTGTCAGTCAGTAGCCACTAGCCAGAGTTCACATTCACATGTGAATCTCCAGACTTTCACACCTAGTAATACCAAGTTGGTATAGGGAAAAAATGAGACTCCTCATGAAAAATTACAGTGAAGGTAAAGCAATGAAAGGCAGAAGCAACTCCTGTCTGAGGGACTTGCAGCTGTTACACATGAACCTGGTGTGACAGCAGAATATGCACAGAAGGCATTCTGTGTGTAAAACACATGGGTCAGACACTACAGCAATGCACCAAATTAAGACCCTCTACTTTTATGTAGAACCTAGTACAAACGTTATCCAGCTGAGTCTGAACACAGCAAGAAAGTTCAGGCATACTGTGGACTGACAAGATACACCCTAGAAAGACACCCTAGGAAGAAACACAGGCCAAGGTAAACATCACGGTGATGATAGACTAGAAAAGACAGTTCTACAGTCCAAGCATCCTATACAAATCATGTAATCATATATTCACTGTAACATCAAATGAGCTAAGCTTTGGTATAGATGGTATACCCTAGAAAACACAGATAAAAGGTAAACAGTTGTGATGACAAACTAGACAAAAAAGCTACATTTAAGCCTCACTATACTACGAAGACTGTACACCCTAGAAAGACACCCTAGGAAGAAACACAGGTCAAGGTAAACATCACGGTGATGACAGACTAGAAAGACAGATCTACAGTCCAAGCATCTTATACAAATCATGTAATCATATATTCACTGTAACATCAAATGAGCTAAGCTTTGGTATAGATGGTATACCCTAGAAAACACAGATAAAAGGTAAACAGTTGTGATGACAAACTAGACAAAAAAGCTACATTTAAGCCTCACTATACTACGAAGACTGTACACCCTAGAAAGACACCCTAGGAAGAAACACAGGTCAAGGTAAACATCACGGTGATGACAGACTAGAAAGACAGATCTACAGTCCAAGCATCTTATACAAATCATGTAATCATATATTCACTGTAACATCAAATGAGCTAAGCTTTGGTATAGACGGTATACCCTAGAAAACACAGATAAAAGGTAAACAGTTGTGATGACAAACTAGACAAAAAGCTACATTTAAGCCTCACTATACTACGAAGACTGTACACCCTAGAAAGACACCCTAGGAAGAAACACAGGTCAAGGTAAACATCACGGTGATGACAGACTAGAAAGACAGATCTACAGTCCAAGCATCTTATACAAATCATGTAATCATATATTCACTGTAACATCAAATGAGCTAAGCTTTGGTATAGACGGTATACCCTAGAAAACACAGATAAAAGGTAAACAGTTGTAGTTGTGATGACAAACTAGACAAAAAAGCTACATTTAAGCCTCACTATACTACGAAGACTGTACACCCTAGAAAGACACCCTAGGAAGAAACACAGGTCAAGGTAAACATCACGGTGATGACAGACTAGAAAGACAGATCTACAGTCCAAGCATCTTATACAAATCATGTAATCATATATTCACTGTAACATCAAATGAGCTAAGCTTTGGTATAGACGGTATACCCTAGAAAACACAGATAAAAGGTAAACAGTTGTAGTTGTGATGACAAACTAGACAAAAAAGCTACATTTAAGCCTCACTATACTACGAAGACTGTACACCCTAGGAAGAAACACAGGTCAAGGTAAACATCACGGTGATGACAGACTAGACAGATCTACAGTCCAAGCATCTTATACAAATCATGTAATCATATATTCACTGTAACATCAAATGAGCTAAGCTTTGGTATAGACGGTATACCCTAGAAAACACAGATAAAAGGTAAACAGTTGTAGTTGTGATGACAAACTAGACAAAAAAGCTACATTTAAGCCTCACTATACTACGAAGACTGTACACCCTAGAAAGACACCCTAGGAAGAAACACAGGTCAAGGTAAACATCACGGTGATGACAGACTAGAAAGACAGATCTACAGTCCAAGCATCTTATACAAATCATGAAGTCATTATACATTCACTGCAACCAAGTCCAAAACCAGATTAGAAACTGTTCTAGTTAATCACCACATGTTGAACATCTAGATAGTTACACACATCTTGTCACCATCAATGAATGAGATAGTGCCAGCACAGCTAGTGAATTAATATAAATTTAATATTTAAAAAATTCACTAGTAGCTGTGCTGGCAATATTTCATTCCCCTTGTCACACTAATCTTTGAAAATCTACCTTAATTCCAAAGAATTAATCCATTAAAAAAAAAATCCACTTACCTCCAGCAGTCCACAGCACTTCTCCTCCAGCAAGCAAGGCAAGCAGCAGGGCTAAGGCAATCCTTCCAGGCAGCAGGGCTTCCAGGCAGCAGGCAGGGCTTCCAGGCAGGGCTTCCAAGCAGGCAGGGCTTCCAGGCAGGCAGGGCTTCCAGGCAGCAGGCAATCCACTGAAGACGATGTCCAAGGCTCCAAGCAAGAATTTCAGATCTTAAGCAGCACCCTTTGTACTACAAAAGTAAAAGGTAAAAAACTTATGCTGAAGCACCGCTTTATATACTTAAATTTTCGCGGGCTTTGCAAGGCTTTGACTACTAACTAAACGTGTTGATTGGCTGCTTGCTGCACGAGCCTCGTCTGCAGCAAGCAGCCAATCAACGAGAGTCCAAGACGGGTCACGGGAATGTTTTTTTTTTTTTTTTTAATACGCGCTGACGAGCCTGACGTCGCTATTTCCGGACTCCGATTACAAGAACCGGAGAACCGGAGTGCCCTACTGATTTCCGGGCACTCCGGAAAAAAAACGGAGGGGTGGCAACGCTATTTCTGAAAGTTAAGAAAGTTCAGTTACAGATTTGCTGTTCTGAACTGTTTGGAAGTTTCTAGAAGGCCAGTGCTTGCTTGGGCTAAAGGGAAGTCTCTGTGTTCTCCAGTGGGAGTGGTTAACACTGAACAGCTTGCCTGTCCCTGGAGGAGTGGTTACTACCTAGAAGCTGTAGTTTTATTGGCCATTTTGGGTCAATTCTAAACTCCTTGATCTCTCTCTCTCTTAAAACCCTACAACTCTCTTTTTGCACGGTTTTGCGCACTGAGCAGCGCCGCCTAAACAGGTTTAAACTATTCCAGGCTCCACAAATTCTGCTCTTCACTTTTTCCCTTAGAACTGTTCAAACTCTCAAAGTTATCACTCTATTCTCTTTCTAAAGCCCTGCACTTGCTCAGCTGTTATAAGGAAACACTAACTAACTAAAGCACTGTACCCTCCTTGACTTCTCATAAGTATTAGGCTCCCGATTGGTCCTTCCTGATCAAGTGAAAAATCAGTTTCCTTCCCTAATCTGATCAGTAAAAAAACAGTTCCCTATACTAATCTGGTATGTCCAAGGGTCAGTTTCAAGGTTACTCTCCAGTCTAGCTGGTGAATCTGGGAATTGTGAGGCAATGTTACAATTGCCTTATATACACAGACAACCCTCTCCTCCTTCCAACAAACTCTAATACAAGTGAGAGATGCAGTTACACAGCCAAACTGGAGGCAGAGCTCTCTCAACCCAAGACTGGCACAGTCAGTCAGGAGGAAAAGGTAACCACCCACACCACAAATCCAGTCTCACACAGACCTATTGCATCTGCATAAGAAACACATAAACACACAAAAACATACTCGGAGGCTCTAAATAAAAATCTGCCTAAACAGCAAAGACCTCCTAAGCAGGTATCAAAGCAACAGCCACCCCTCAGCAATACCCACGAATCACATATCTCACAAAATCAGTGTGCCTCACAGCCACAGCCCTTAAGGCCAAACAACATACCAAGTACACTTGTTATAGGGGACTCAGTTGTCCGGCACACTGACGTCCCGCTCACCAGACTGAACAAGGAGAAGGTCACTGTAAAGCTGCCTGTCGGGTGCCAGGATCCGCCACATAACGCAAGCACTCATGTCACTCCAAAGCAAGTACAAGTATGACTCCGTCATTGTCCATGCTGGTGTGAATGACCTGAGACGTACCTCCCTGGACTACATGAAAAGAGACGTAGAGGTGCTCTCTGACCATGTAGCCCAGGCTGGTATGACCCTGACCTTGAGTAGCATCTTGCCCTCACCAAGAATGATGCCACAGTATAAAGACAAAATGATCAGTTTCAACAATTGGCTAAAGTACTGGTGTCATTCAAAGGGGAGCCAGTGTAGTGCCTTTTTAGGCAAGGCTCAAAGGACAAACCCACCTCCATAGACAACCCAAGGATAAAAAAAACTAAAGGTAATGCTGCTCAATGCCAGAAGTCTAAACCAAGATGCACGCACTCGAGGCTCTCCTCAGTATGGAGAAAATTGATGTCTGTGCAGTAACAGAAACCTGGTTCAAGGCTCCTGAGAGCACCCCAGCACTACCAGGTTATAACGCATGCCATGCGTTTTGGCCCCAAAACTCGGACCGAAGCACAAAAGGAGGGGGAGTATCTATATTCATCAAAGATACCTACACGTCCAGGTTAGTGGCACTGCACAAAGCATCGGAAACCATCCATGTGCAACTAACAGCGGGAAAAACTGCCTTTCAGTTTGTAGCCTGCTACAGAACACCCTCCCTATTACAGGAACCCCACTTGGCATTCCTGAGAACACTGGAGAATATGAAGGTCTCTCCAAACACTATGTTATTGGGTGACTTCAACTACCCAAGCATTGACTGGGAAAACTACTCAATCCAAAACACCCTCGCCCAATGGTTCCTTGAATTTATAAACTCATCACCAACATGGGGACTCTCTGTTCCACACCAGAGGTAAACCCCTCATTGGTAAGATCAGACCATAAACAAATATCCCTGGACATCCGTATCCCATCCCCATCCCCAGCCAAGGAGATCACTGTAAAAAATTTCTCAAAAGCCAACTTTGCACTTCTCAAGACTGAGGTGGAATCCTTCAAAGCCCCTGGGCCAGAGGATAATGCAGCCCAATCCGCAGAATCCTTTACAAATGCATTCTGTGAGCACCTGCAGGAATGCATGGATCGTGCTATCCCAAATAAAACCAAAACTTACTCCTCCAAAAACAGGAGACCAGTCTGGTGGACCCCGGCCATAAATAAGCTATACAACAGAAGGAGGAAGCTTCTACATGACAGAGCAAAATCCCAAAAAGGGAAGGCATCACTGATCAGTATTAGCAAGAAACTTCGATCCCTCATAAAATCATCAAAGGCCAGCTTCGAAAGAAAAATTGCCCTAGACACTAAAGATAATCACAAGGCCTTCTTTAGTTATATCAGGAACATGGGCGGAAACTCCCAGATATCCTCTGAATTGTTGCATAACGGTACAAAATATACCGAACCTACAGACATAGCCAACATCCTGGCAGACAGATTCAGCGCAAACTTCTCCCCCCCTTCCCCGCCAAAGGAGCAAATGCCTATCCCAACTGAATGTAACCTCCCTGACATTACAGATGCACAGGTAAAAGCTGCCCTCTCCAAAGAAAAAAACACAGCATCTATGGGACCGGATGATGTCCCAGGCTGTGTCTTACACGAGCTCCAAGAAGAACTGAACCCTCACATTAAGTCACTGTTCAAACTTAGCCTTACTACAGGATATGTACCCAAAGAATGGCGTACAGCTACAGTGGTCCCACTCCACAAAGGTGGTGCCACAACGGACCCCGGAAACTATCGCCCCATAAGCCTGACTAGTCTGGTCTGTAAAGCTATGGAGCGTATTATCATGGAACTCATAAACAAAGACATTGGGAGCCTCCAGACATTGGACCCTACCCAATTCGGCTTTAAGGGCAGATCTTGCCACTTAAAGCTAGTTGATTTCTTTGAAACAGTTACCAAAGCCATAGATGAGGGCAAGGTAGTCCACACAGCCTACCTGGACCTCACAAAAGCCTTTGACACAATACCCCACTTGGGCATCATAAATAAGCTTCCAGCTTAAATATCAACCCCTATATCACAAGATGGGTTGCAAACTGGCTCAGAAATAGAACCCACATGGTCAGAATCGCAGGTGCCATGTCCGAATCCAAAGCAGTTACAAGTGGCGTCCCACAGGGCTCAGTTCTGGGACCTCTCTTGTTCGGTATATACTTCTCTGAGGTTCAGGCTAACACGGGGGGATTATGGCTGACAAAGTTTGCAGATGACTGCAAACTGGGGGCCATAATCGAATCTCCAGCTGACACAAACATCCTCCAAAAGGGTCTCACAGAGACGGATGCTTGGTGCCAGAGCCATGGCCTCAAGCTAAATGCTAAAAAGTGCATAGTCATCCCCTTTGAGAAAAACAAGGTGCCCACAAATTACCACATAGGTGGTAATCCATTATGGAAGAAGTAATTAGAGATTTGGGGACCAACGTAGATAGTAATCTCTCCTTTGATAATCACGTTGCCAGAGTGGTTAGAAAGACCTTCTATATAGCCCACCTTATCACAAAAGGGTTCGCATCTAGATCGAGAGGTCATTGTGCCCCTCTGCTTGTCACTCATCAGGCCCATAATTGAATACAATGCCCCTTTTGGGATGTACCTTACCAGACACCTGCAGCAACTGGAGAGACCCCAAAAGTACCTCACCAAGAGGATCATGGGCTACAAACAGATGTCCTATGCAGCTCGACTAAAGAAACTCCAGCTCTATTCAGTTGCTTACCACCTACTCAGAGGCGATCTAAGCCTGATGTACAAAGCCATGTCAAACCCAGAATTAATGGACATGCTCCACCTCAAAACATCCAAGTCCCTTAGAGCTACAAGCTCCAGGGACCTAAACCTCAGCACAAAAATAAATAGGACATGCTGGAGGGACAGATTCATTTCCCAGAGGCACCCCTCACTCTGGAATAGAATCCCAATTCATGTTAGACATAGCCCCTCTTCAAGCGAAATCTGGACACGTGGATGAGAAATCGCAAATTCACCCCTGGGATCTCTTCTGTGTCCCTGCTAGACAGAGGCACAGTAAACTAATCTTAAAAGGGTACCTTCTGTGATCTACTTTACAGAGGCACAGTAGGCTAATCTAATAGGGAGGCAGAAGCCAAATGCCCTAGGGCAGATAGCCTAGTATCTACCTATGAACCTAATAAATAGTGACAAACATGCCCATGTGGAGCCTCTCCTTCAATATTCAAGCTGAGCTTAGCTACAGGATTTGTACCTTAAGTGTGATGCGTTACAGTGGTGATGCCCCTCCATAAGGGTGACCTGTCACAGACCCTGGAAACTACAGACTCATTATCTTAACTAGTTTGATTTGCAATGCAGTGGCATGCATCATATCTAACTTCATTAGCTATGATTTCCAAAACATTATTAGAGTAGATGTACATCATTTTTTTTGTCAGAGGGAGAGAGAAGAGATCCTGCCTAACTTTTTCCAGAAGGTCACACAGGCTGTTGATACAAGGTCATTCTGTACACACAGCCTGTTTTAATCTGACCAAAGCATTTGACACCATCACCCATTGCTGGTATCATTAATAAGCTAAGTGCCTTAAAAGTAGATACATATGTGGTGAGGTGGACGGCCAGCTGACCGAAGGTTATAACTCACATAGTTAAAGATGGTGGGTCTTCTTTGATGAGTATAAAGGTAACTAGTGGTATGCCCCAAGGCTTAGAACAGAGACCTGTCCTTTTTGTCATCTATTTTTCCATTATTGAGACCAGGAATCAGGATCTTCGGTTAACTAAGTTTGCAGGTGACTGTAAACTGGGCATTATTGTCAAATTGTTCTGATGCCCATTAATTACAATATCAACTAACCTTTGTAAACAAGTGGTGTACAGCAAAAAGGGCTAAAATTAAGTCAGAAAAATGCAATATTGTCTTTAGTTAACTCTCCCTCAATATACATTATTGTCAAGACTTCCAAATTGGCTGCTCATTGATCAATAGTTTAACTTCAGCTCTCCCAGTGTGAAGAAAGAAACTGTGCCACTTTTGATAAATTTGGCTGTGACGTCAGTTTCCATTCATTCCTCAGCTAGTAGGTTTAGATCCGATTCTCTAATCCAACTCTGCCGTTAACCTACCTCTTGGCCTCCAAAAACTCTCTAGCTCCTTCCCTACCCATAATGCACCAATCCCTAACATTCCTAGAAATCATTTGCTGCTTTTGCATCTAGATGTGGTCACCTTCAGCTCTCGACTCATAGAGTGGGAGATAAGTTCTTTTAATATAATTATCCTTTTTATACAGTTTTTTAGATTTGTAATTTTTTCTTCATCTCTATATTACTAACTCCTTCCGTGCAGTCGTTAATGTAAATTTCTACCTACCGTTGTTGGTAGGCCTAGTTTTCCTTCCCAACTCTTATGCACTTAATTTATTGCTAAATTTACTATTATTGGTAAAATTACTTTCTCATTTCTATTACACCTGGTGTAATTTCTTCAGTACCATTGGTGGTATTTTACTTGTCTGTCCTTTATTTTCCAAAGAAAAAAAAACACATTGTATATTTTGCTTTGATATCTTTCTGACATGATGTCCAAAAAAGGTTCTTTGGGATACAATTATGAGAAGTGTGAGCACAAATTGTATATATCTGATGCCATTTCTCTTTGCGTATATTGCTTGGGCCCAGATCATTTAAAGACAGATTGCAGCATTTGCAATAAGTTTAACTTGCGTGCTCTTGCTGACGGAAGAAATAAACTAATATTAAAGTTTTGCTGCCCACCTCATTTTCTGAAGCCATCACTGGGGGCTCAGTCCACCAAACAGAAAGCTAAAGACCCACTGAAGAGGTCTAAACCTTCAGTGTCCTCCTCTTCATCATTGAAACCTCCAAAAAAATACAGAAATCAGATCCAAAATTTAAGATCCAACCATTTTCAGATATGACCAAATCTACATCAGATCCTTCTGTCTTGGATACAAAGCCTCTACCCACGACCACATGTTCCCCTCATTTGATCCTTGTTCCGTCCAGACTACCTTCCCCTTTCTTGGAAGCCTGCTCTAAATCTCCATCCCTTGCATCTTCTCATTTCTCCAGGAGTCTCACTGAAGCAGATGTGGGAGAATGATGAGGAAAGTCTTCACAGTGCAAATTCAGATGAGAGTTCTCATGGCTCCTACTCCTTTGGGTCAGGAAGCCAAATCGTCCACTATTTTACCCATTACAGCACTTTCTCTAATCCAACCTGTTGTTTTAAAGTCCTTGGATGAAGTCTTCTGGGTCGGTCTGATTTGGGTCCGAAGAAAGCACTTTCTTTGGATCCAAATGGCAGAACAAGATGGTTCCTACCCTCTCAGATCCACCATCTACTTCTCAGATGACTTTGCACTGCAAGCCTCAACATTCTACCCCACAGGGATAGCCAGCTCAAAGCTTCCAGATTACCCAGCAGGGTATCCTAATCTCTTCTGTTACTTCACAGGAGCATCACACAGAGAAAGTCCCTAGAAAGAGTCAGTCACTGAGGATACTGATTTCGATGGAGAGGTTCCCCAAAATCGCCACCTGATGATGTCTCATTTAGAAACATTCTCGAGATCCTTGAGCAAAAACTTGTCTTGCCTTCTCAAGACCCTTCTCTGGAGGAGTCATAATTTTGGACACCTTTGGATCTGACCTGTCTACCTCCTGGGTTACTCCGCCTGCCGATGAGCTCATTGATTTGGTCTCTAGGCGGGCATGGAAGGAACCCGATTCATTTGAGCCAATCCCCAAGTGACCAGACCTTAGAATTCAGAGGAGCATTGTTCAACACAGTATCTATAGTAGCTTCTCTTCCTCTGTCAAGACTGCAAACAATAAGGATGGAAGTCAGGAAAATTATTTGCAGTACCAGAATTTCAGCCTGATTGATCCTGCAAGCTCTGGGGTCAATGTCAGCAGGAATAATTTCAGTTCTTTTAACAAGATTCCACATGAGAATTCTACAGTGGATGCTATCAATACAGTGGTCAGTGCTTTCTCAATGTATGTCAGTGAAGATAAGAATAACTCAAGTATGCAAAAGATATCTTTGCTGGTGGATGCAATCAGAACGGGTATTACAAGGCCATCCTTTCATCCTCCTTCAGCCCGAGACCATAGTGTCCATGAAAGCTCCCCAGATTTGGGGGGGCATTTTCCGGGGAAAACAGTCTCAGTCACTTGGTCCCACGAAGAGGTCAACTGGTGCTTTTGGCATTGCAACACTCTCTCCCTTTTGAAACAGTTGCACTCCAGACAGACATGACAGTAATTTGGTACATCAACAAACAAGGGGGAACCATCTCTTAACCCCCTGTGTTGAGAAGCCCTCAGAGTGTGGCAATGGGCGAAATCTTCCAACTACTTTTTAATAGCAACGCATATTCCAGGGAAATCCAATGTGATAGCAGACTAACTGAGCAGGTCTGTTGTACTACTGCATGAGTGGTCTCAATAACAAGATGACAGAAATGATTTTCAGTCAGTGGAACCGGCCTTGCTGCAATCTTTTTGCCTCTCCCCTAAACCAGTGCATCAGCTTTTTTCTACCTATCCCCGCACCGGGGGAATAACCAAGGGAAGCTCTACTCCACGATTGGCTCCCCAGTCTTCTGTATGCTTTCCCTCCAACTCCCTTAATTCCCAAATTCCTGCAGAAAACAGCCCTGTTGAAGAGCAAAGTCATCCTCATTGCACCTTACTGGCCTTGACAGATTTGGTTTCCCTTCCTTTGGCCTCACCTATAGTATCGGCCTTGGATTCTGCATCCAGCTCCTGACCTTCTGTCCCACCCAACAGGCATGGTTTACCCAGACATCTCAAACCTCAGACTAACGAGTGGTTTCTCCAATTCCTTTAATAGCCAAACAACCACTGTCCTCTTCACCTGTCCGTTCCATACTTTTATCTTCCCATAAACATCTGCTGGGAAACTCTACAGGAGTAAATGGAAAAGGTTTGTTTGTTGGATAGAGCAAAATCATATTGACCCCTTCTCAGCTCCAATTCAGTCTGTTTTGGAATTTTTGATGAGTCTGTTTAATGGAGATAGGGTTCAACTATAAAAGTTCAACTTGCAGCAATTTCTAACTTTCATTTTGGATTTCAAAATTCTTCACTGGTTTCCTTTAAGCTGTGTAAAGCCTTTTTGAGAGGTAGTCTCCAGCTAAGGCCCCCCTTATAAAGACTCCACTCCACCATAGGATTTAAATTTGGTATTGCAAACATTAATTCATTCTCATTTTGAACCTGATCTTAAATTCCTGACCTGGAAACCTATCTTTCTAGTTGCAGTTACATCTGCTAGAAAAATTTCAGAACTTCAAGCTTTAGCTTCTAATCTTCCATATTTGATTTTTCCTAAGGATAGGGTAATGTTACATACCAACACTTCCTTTCTACCTAAGGTGACGTCAGAATCCAACATCAACTGATCCATTAACTTGCCAGCATTCTTTCCAAAATTTGAAAATAAAGGGGAATATATGCTGCATTTATTGGATGTTCATAGACAGTTACGTTTCTACCTACACAGAGCAAAAGAATTTAGAAAGACAGCAGCTATATAACTCCTTTGCACATACTAAATTGGGCGAATCAGTTACAAAGTAACTTTAGCTAGATGGTTGACAGATTGCATTTCATTTGTCTGTAATAAGTTGAGTCTTACCTTAACAAAACCTTTAATGGGTCATTCAGCCAGATCTATGGTAACAACTTCTGTGTTCCATTTTAGAGCTTCCATGGATGATATATGTGCAGATGCTACTTGGTCATATCCTCATACTTATATCACTCTGGTCTCGAGGGGAAGAGCAGGATTTGGATCAACCATACTCAGGAATATCCTTCCTTAGAGTCTTTAGGTAGTTGGGGACTCTGTCCCATTAGTTGAGGAATGATTGAAAATTGACAAGATCAGATAAAGAAGTTATGTACTCACTATAAGATTCCATCTGTGTTGTCTATTTTCATTCTTCCTTGACTCCCTTCCTGCCTACCCCCCACCTTTTAATGACTGACTTCTGGAGGAACAAGATGCTCTAAAAACACGACTGTTCTTTGTGTTGAGCTCCAGATATTTCATATTAAAATAGTCTCTCTGTCAAGCAGCAAACAAGATCTGAGGGATGTTAGGGATTGTTGCATTATGGGTCAGGAAGGAGCTTGAGGGTTTTTGGAGGACATGAGCTACTGTAACAGCTGAGTTGAATCCAAGGTTCAGATCTGAAGCCTCTAGTTGAGGAAGAATGAAAGTGGGCAACACAGATGGAATGTTGTGATGAGTGCATAACTTCTTTTTACTGGCTAATAGGTACACTGCCTGGATACCAACAAAGAAGAGACTAAGAGAGCCTGAAAGAAAATCAGCTAGAAAAGGTGGAAATAAAATGCTGACTGGGGAAAAATCCTGTAGCTGTTCAGCAAAAAGTTCAAGCTTCAGCTGTGATACAAGACATGGCTTCAGAATTCTAGAGGAAAAAATAAGTCAAATGTTGAAGCTTTAAACAGATATTCAGATTTAACTGATAAAGTTGCAAAAATCAGTGGTCAAAATGAATAAAAGGTTGTCTTGAGTATGAGACAGCTCAAGAAGAGATGTTTCAATTAATAGTAGAAGTAGAGGTGAGAGCACACAGGGAACACCTGAGATTTTTTGCTGTACCAGTGAAACTGAAAGGAACAGACTATATTAATTTTATGAAGGCACAAATAAGCAACTGGACTGGTATTCTAGAGCAGTTTATGCTCCATATTTGGCAATGAGAAAGCATCTAAGACCTGTATTAGTAAAGATGAAATCATAGCAGTAGAAAGAGTTGATCCTGACAAAACCATGGCAGAATGGCAGAGTACTAAAAGTTGGAGACAGTAGTATTTTTGTGGAAAATGATAATTCATGGTACACCTGGCAATAGAGAAGCAAATTTATCCCAGAAATTGGGGAATATTGAGAGGCAGACATGAGATGTCTTGAGAATAATTTTTTCCTGGTAAATCACAGTAAATGTTTGCAGAACCAGGCTAAGGAGGAAATGCAAAAGTTTGTTCAACAGAAAGTGAGCCATCAAGGAGCAGGAACTCTGCTTCTCATTCTTCTGATAATACAGCTTATAGACAGACTTTGCTAGTGAAACCTTTGCTAGTGTTCCAAAAGAGATTCTCGGGAGAGAGAGAAAGAATCTGGAGTGTTTAGGAATTGAATCAGAGTCTGGAGTTGGGAGATCTAGATGAACAAGAAGCCATCCAGCAACGTGGAAATTAGTGAATAAATGTGAGATTACAAAGCATCAGTCATTTTTTGTTAAATATGGCTGTACAAGAAAAAAATGGAAATAAAGGACTTTTGTTGACTGTTAAACTTGTGGGGGACTAAAAGGCTTTTGTCCCTGCTTCTTGACATTAGTGTTTGGAAGGACAGTAAGGGAAAGGGAAAAGCTAACTGCAAGTAAAAATTTCTGTTCTTAACAGTATTGCTGCAAAACTTTACATGATATAAATTGCATGGTATATAGCAAAACATTTTCAGATATTGTATGTGATAAATATATTAAAGTAAACTGATGCCTTTTTTTTTTTCTTTTTAGCATTAAAAAATGTAGGCATTACAATGCAAAAAGAGAAAAAAGGCTGGGCAAAAGCATGTTTAAGCTGCTAGACTGTAATCCTGTGTTGATGAGGTGGGGGTGGGTTGTAAAAGTACACACATCACAGCTGATGTTTTCTCTTACTTTTGCATAGATAACCATTTGTATTAAGACCCTTGGCTTAATCTAATAATTTTTAAGTGGAAACAAGTAAATAAGAGAACACTGAATGCAATGGCAAGGATTCCTTTAGCAATAAATGTGCTCAGCATAACTTTAGAAGCCTGCAGCTGAGGGCTATGACGAGTTGATTATAGGGCAAAAAAAGCCAGAGCACTGTTTTTTGAGGCTAAAAGTTCATGTTTTCTGAAAGCATGCAAGTTTTTTTTCACATCCGCGAGTGGAATAAAGATATTTCAAGAAATAAAAACAAGAACAGGAAGCAATTAGTGTAAGTAGAAGCATAGGCAAAAATGTGTCTTAGTATGGATACCATTAACTTTAGGTCAGATAATTCCTGTGTGTGCATTTGTCCATTTGGTCAATTGTTCCTGTTAGGAGGGTTAAACTTCATTATTTGAAGATGCACATCGTTTTCTGTGCCTTTATTAAGTTAATAGGTTCTGGGTGTGTGTGTTTTTTGTTTGAGGGTTTTCATTAAAACAAAAAGTCTTGAAGATGTGACATAGGTTCAAATGGAGAGGACAAGAAGCAACTGCATAAAGGATTATCTTGCCAGACAGTGGGTGCGAGTATTACAAAAGCTGGAAATAGACATAAGAAAGCTGTCATATATAATAGGTGGGAATAACCACCTCTTATAATGGCAGCGCTTTCTGTACGGTCTTGGAATGTGAATGGCCTCTGGTATAGACAAAAAGGAAGGAGCATCAAATTATTATATTAAGAAATGTAGAGTGCAAATATCAATGCTACAGGAGACGCATTTGGAAAGAAATGAGCATGTGAATTAGATAAAGAATTTCAGGATGGATGCTCAGCAGACTATCAGGGACAAACAAAAAACAAGAGTACCTATTACTAATTGCTAGATGAGCCCCAGTAATGATAGAAGGGAGGAGATGATGGTTAATTTGTTGTAGTAAGAGGCTACTGGCCTGTATTTATATTCCAACTAAAATGCTATTATGGAGCGTAGAACATTTGGAAATAATCAGCTTTCAACAGGGATTATTACTTAAAGGTGAGGACTGCAATTTGGTTGCAACAGTAAGGATGTATCTGGGGGGAGCTAGAAGGAAAATATATCAAGAGAAGGGTATATTTCTGAAGAAATTTATGAAAATATTTGTAATGGAAGGTTCAGTAGTAGGAACTGTAAGAGAATGTATGCATTATTTTCCAAGGTACAATAACTGGGCTAGACTAGACAGAAATTGTATTTCACAGGAACATGTGCATTTAATTGAGAGCCTTAACACACATCTAGTAACAGTTTCAGATCATGCGCCAATAATAAAGAAGAAAGCAATGAAGAAAAATGAGACACTGGCACTTCTCCTATCAGTTAAAAAGAGAGGAATTTAAGGAATGTGTAGTAGAAATTATTTGGGAGTTATTAGGGAAGGTCGAAAGTTCTTCAGAGGTTATAGCTAGTGAGAGGGATAAAGTGAAAGTGAAGTTTAAAAACAGGATGCAAATAAAAGATATGATTTAAGAGGGTCTGTGTCAAAAAGATTGAATGGACAAATGGTCAAGACCATATGATAGACAATTCAGTCCTTCAAACCACTTACTGAGATCCCGCTACATTATGAATCAGAAAATATGCCCTTTTCCCCACTATAGTATGATCTCAAAGTTAGTATATAATTATCAGGGGGGGCTTGCCCCCTCCCAAAAATATATTTTTTGTATGTGGGTGTTGTGTATGGCTGTGATTTTTTTTCGACAGACTAAATTGTCGATCATATGGTCTCTGCAATTTGTCCGTTTGATTTTTTGGCATAGATGATGATGGTTAAAGTATTGCAGAATAAGGAGAATCTCACAGAACAAGAGGCGGTGTAACTGCAGAGTACTAAACAAAAAATGGAGTATCTGGATAATGTGCATGTGTTTAGAAAGACCACTATTAAGCAACTGTTTTGTGATTATAAATTCAGAGCACAAACACTTTAAGTACAATGACTTGGGCAACAGAAAGTAGAAAGGGCTGTTGCCAAACTTGGGGAGGCTGTAAGAAGAAAAATGACCAGAGATCCTATGGAGGTTTTGGAGATATTTTGGAAGTTTTATGAAAATTTTGTATAAAGCAGAGAAATGTAGAAATCGAGAAAAAGTGCAAATGGAAATTTTATTAAGACCCATTTTAATTTTAAACCATGGTAATAAAGTGTTTGTCTATAATGGCTCAAAGAACAGCAAAGGTGTTGCCAAAGTTGATGGATGTGGTTTTGGAGAGGGGAGGCAAACATTTGACAGCATAAATTAGAATAATGATCCATAGAGAAGCAAAATGTAAGAAAGTACTACCATTTTGGTGGGTCTTGATGCAGAGAAAGCATTTGATAGAGTAAGCTGGTATTTTATTAGAAAGGCAATGGAAGCAATTATATTCCAGTGATGCAAATAATAAGGTTAAATTAGGGTTTATGAGAGTTTGGAGGTAAAAATCAGTGGGTGGGTTCCTTTCTGATAAGGTGTGTCTGAACAGAGGAACCAGGAAACAGCGTCCTCTTTCCACTTTGTTATTTGCATTGTCTTTAGAACCATTGATAAAGAAATTAAGGGACTCAGAAATTCAAGGATATAATTGGTGTAATCAAGAAAAGTTGGCCGTATTTGCAGATAATGGTCTTTTGTAATGGAATTTCCAAGATGGCTGCACACTGAGTAACAGCTTGTTTTTAGCTCTGTCTGAAATCAGAAACTCATCAGAGAAGGCCAATAAACTTGTGTTTATGGGTAAATTTCAGTAACTGGCTAGTGCGTGTGCTGTCTGGATGCCAGGAATAAAAGAATATAGAATACGTGGAAAAAAATCAGATACAGAATCTGAGGAAGAAACACTGACTGGGGAAAGTTCTGCAGCTGTTCAGCAAAAAACAGTGCAACCTTCAGACATGACTTCCAGTAACCCACAGGAAGATACAAGACAACTGCATACAGACCTGGTTAAAGTAAACAAAACACTGATGGAGTACTTCAACACAAACAACAAAAGGGTGGAAAAAAATGACAGAAGCTTTAAACGGATATTCAGATGAGATGATAAAGCTGCAAAAATCAGAGGTCAAAATGAAGAAAAGCCTGGCTGAATATGAGACTGTTAAGGAAGAGATGTTTCAAAAAATAATAGAATTAGAGGACAGAGCACATAGGGGAAAACCTGAGATTTTCAGTTACATCAGAGAGGCTAGAAGGAACAGACTTCATTAATTTTATGAAAGCACAAATAAGCAACTGGATTACATGCGTGAATGGGCATACCTTCGTTGAAGGTTGTGCATCAGGGCTGGTAACTCGGCACATAAAAATCAACTACCAGTCATGAGTGGACCGGAGCTCCACTGTGGCGACCCCTAACCGGGAAAAGCTGAAAGACACAACAACAAATAAGCAACTGGATTGGTATTCCACAGCAGGAGCTGTTAGTTGAAAGGGCACATCGCGTGTATGCTCCAAACCTAGTTATAAGAGATAAACTTAGACCTTTAATAGTAAAGATACAATCCTACCAACAGAAGGAGTTGAGTTTGACAAAACTGTGGCAGAAGGACAAAAATACTAAAAGGGAGATAGAGAGAGCAGTGTGTTTGTGGAGAATGATTACTCATTATACACCAGGCAAAAGAGAAATAAATTAATTCTACTATTCAGAAATTGTTGGAGAGACAGGTGTGAGATTCAAACTCCTGTATCTAGCTGTCTTTAAGGTATTTTTCCCTGGAGGGACAAAATCATTTTTTGATTAAGTACATGCTAAGGAGGAAATGCAAAATTTTGTCCAACAAAAAGTGAACTGTAAAACAGAAGGAAATTCTGCTTCTTGTTCCTCTGGTAATATAAAGACCACAGAGAGACTGTACCTGTGAAACCTTTTCCGGTATTTCAGTGGAAAATGTTGGAGAGAAGGAAGGGAGCACAAGAGTTTATTAGAGGAATCAAGAGTACATTGGAAATGAAGCAGAGTCAGGAGTTGGGCAATGGAGGAGGACAATAATAAAACTAGTAACTTAATGTAGAATTACAGTGCAATAAATATCTTTGTAAAATATGACAGAACAAGAAAATCTGCAAATATTGGACTTTTTCAAAATTTGTTGGATTTTGGAGGACTGTAAAGTATATATGCCCTACTTCATGTTATTAATGTTTGGAGAAATGCTTTGGGGAGGGGAAGAGAGGGGAGAAAGTCTAACCGTAAGTAAAGAAAACACTTTATTTTCTTAATAGTACTGTGTTTTTGGTGCATGGTTTTCTTGCTATTAAGTGTAATGGGGATTGTAAGCAGGTGGTGGTCTTTTTCTCCCCTCTTCTCTCTTTCTTCTTGTACAGTTATGAGAAACGTAGGCAATGAATGATAGAGAGCCTGGTTAAAAAGGCATGAAAAAGTTACAATTAATGTGTTTTTTTATTCTTGTATGGGGAAATGACCTGATTTAAGGACCTTACATTGATTAGTTTTAAGAGTGAGCAAGTAAATGAAAAAGAACATTGAATATTATGAGGCTTTTTTTTCTAGCAAATGCACGTATACCAAGTAGCAATTCTGTAGCTGGTCTTCATGTCTCCATGGAGGCAATCTTATAAAGAGAAACTGAAGATAGTCTGGTGGAAGGGGATTGGCTGAAGGAAAAGAAGAAAAAAGAAGAGAGAAATTGGCTAGGACACAATATTCTCTGAAAGCAATGGGGGGGGGGGGTCCCAGCTGTTTGAGCTTTAAAGATAACACAAAACCAGTCAGACTTGAATTTTTTTAATGCAATGGAGATACTAATATAAACGGGTGCTTTTGTTTTTTGGGGTTTTTTTTCTTTTTCTCCCTTCTATCTTTTTTCTTTGTTCAGTTTTAAGAAATGTAGGCACTGCAGTGGAAAAAAATAGAGAAAGAGAAGGGGGGGGAGTGAGGAAGGGTCTAGTTAAGAGAATATGACTAAAGAAAAACATGTGCTTTTTCCCATGCTTGCATAGGGAAATGACTGGGTTAAGACCCTAGGCATTATCCAGTAACGTGTTTATTACAAAGCATGTAAATGAAGAAGAATATTGAATATTGTAAGGCTTTTTTCTGGTAAACAATGTACTCTTAGCAGTTTTGTCTCTGGTTTGCATGTCACTAGAAGACAATGTGATAAAGAGAAATGGCTTGGAGAAAGTGTTTACTGAAAGCATTCAGGTGTTGTGTCAGCTGGCAGAGCTATAAAGATAGACAAAATCAAATAGCTCTTACTAATAGTACAGGCTGTGTACCATCCATCTTAGCATGAATAGCCTTTCTCTTTTGTTAACTCTAGCCTTACTGTGTGGCCTTCAACTTAGAACTTTTGTTCTTGTTAGTTAGCAAAAGCTTCAGTATTTGAAGATGTACTTAGTTTTGTGTTGTTAAGATAATAGTTTTTTTGGGGGGGGGATTGGTTGTTCTGTTTGAGGGCTTTCAAAAAAAATAAAAAGTTATATAAGATGTGTCTCAGGTGCAAATGAATATAAAAAAGTATGTATAAAAGACCAACCTGCCGAACAGTATATGCATGTAACATAAAAGTTGGAACTAGACATTTAACAAAAAACACTTGCACATAAAAGGTGGTAATAACTGTATAAGAAAATGATACTTTCTGTAATGTCTTTCAGTTTGAATGATCTTACAGATAAAAATATAAAAAAGAAAGAGTAGTGAACTGTATTAAAAATGTAGAGTGCAAATAGCTATACTACAGGAGACAGAACTGGAAAGAAGTGAACATGTGAATTTGGTAAAGAAAGGTTTCCAGGATAGTTATTCAGTGGAATATCTCGGGCAAAGAAAAAGATGATTATGTCTATTAATTGCAAGAGGAGCTCCAATAGTGATAGAATAGGAAAAGAAAGATAATAATGGAAGATGCATAGTACTAAGGGGCTACTGGCTACGGAAGAGTATTACCCTAGCATGCATTTACATTCCACCTAAAACTGCTATAATGGAGCTTAAGAAAAGTCTGGGAGAAATGGTCAATAAGGAATATTACTTATAGATGGAGACTGGAATTTGGTTTACAACAGTGAAGATGTGTCGGGGGGGGGGGGCCAGAAGAGAAAATATAACAAAGGAAGGTTGATTTTTAAAGAAATTTATGAAAATGTTTGGCATGGAAGATATGAATTCAGTAATAGGAACTCGGAGTAAATTTACATATTATTCACCGAGATACAAACATTGGGCTAGGCTAGATGGATTTTATATCTCACAGGAACATGTGCTTTTAATTGAAGGTCTTGAAATGCACCCAGTAACTATTTCAGGTCATGTGACAATAATAACTAAAATAGAAATGCAAGGTAGTGAAGTAAATATGAGACACTGGCGCTTTCCCACCCATAACTCTCAAATAATCAGGGACACATTTCAACAGAATCAGGGACAAACCCAGAAAAAATCAGGAACAGTCAGGGACATTTTTAAAATATTAATACTATTAATTTGAGACATTGGCAGAATAAAAGAATGTTAATTACTATATATATTGTGAAATAAAATAAATCGAACTCCTACTACCATTATTTATTGAGTATAATTCCCTACCTTTCATCCAAGAGTCACCAGTTTTAGAAAGGATTAAGAGGAACGGAGCTAAATTTTGAAGTAAAAATCAGGGACACTTGAAAGGTATGTTCCCACCTATAGGTTGAAAAGAGAAGAATTTAAGGAATGAGTTTTGGAATTAATTCAGGAGCTGCTAGATAAGATAGAAATTTCTTCTGAAAATATAACTAGGGAGTGGGATAAAATTAAAGTGTAGTTTAAAGCTATGGTGGAAGTAAAAGAAATGGAGATATATGGTTAAGAAGTAACAAGAATTATTTAGAGGGTCTGACAAATGTTAAAATATTGCAAGATAGGGGGAATTTCTCAGAACAGGAAAAGGAGCAACTGCAAAATGCTAAACTGAAAATAAGGGATTACCTCAGTAGTATGCACAAGTTTAGAAAGATTGCTGTTAAGCAACTGTTTTGTGATGATAATTCTAGAGCACCAAAACTTTTAGCACAACGACTCAGGCAACAGAAAGTTGAAAGGGCTGTCACCAAGCTTAGGGAGCCTACAACAAGGAAGATAAGAGCTCCTGTAAGAACTATTAGAAGTATTTTGGAAATTTTATGAAAGTTTGTGTAAAGCAGAGAAATATGGAAATCAAGAAAAGGAACAAATGAAAATGTTTATGGAAGAATTAAATATGCCAAGGTTAGAGGTAGATGAGGCTCAGTTACTAACCGGGTAGGAAGAGATGTGATAAAAAAGGCTATGTATAACCAATCTACAGGAAAGTCTCCATGAGTAGATGGTATTCCTGTAGAAGTTTGGAAGTTAGGAGGGGAAAAAAACTGATAAAGATCTGGAAGGTTTTGTTTGATAGTATTTTAAGAGGAGGAGAAGTACCACCATCCTGGAAGAAGATTGTGGTAATGGTAATACCTACAGAGGGTAAAAAATCCATCGGATCCAGCTTCATACAGGCCCATTTCAATACTAAACCATGACTGTTTGTAAGCTTCTGAACCCCTCCAAGCCTTTTTGTGTTGGAGGGAAGCCTTCTAGTTTATCAGTTGGAGTGGTAAGCACTAGGTAGCCTATCTAAAACAAGAGTGGATTATGGCCAAGAAATTGTAGCTTATTGGCCATTTGGGCAGTTTTTCCATCTCTATAAACTTTCTAGTTTAAAAGCCTGCGTTTGTGCTTGTTTCACACCTTTCCTGTAACTAATCTAGTCCAGATACAGAATTGCTGTATCCAGGACTGTTTGTAAGCTTCTGAGCCCTCCAAGCCTTTCTGTGTTGGACGGAAGCCTTCTAGCTTATCAGTGGGAGTGGTAAGCACTAGGTAGCCTATCTATTTTCTGGCCCAAAATTGTAGTTTATTGGCCATTTGGGCAGTTTTTCCTTCTCTTTCTATGTTCTGGTTTAAAAGCCCGTGTTTGCGCTCATTTCCCACCTTTCCTGTAACTAGTCTAGTCCAGATAGAGATTTGCTGTATCCGGGACTGCTTGTAAGCTTCTGAATGGTGCCAAAGTCTGCTCTTCAACTTTTCCCTTAGATCTGTTAGTTCTGTCCTCTACTGCACTTTTACTAGCTTATTAGTCTAGCACCTTACCAGACTTCTTGTAGCAATTATTGTAGCACACAGAAGTGCTACCAACACTAAATGTTCTACAAGGAAACAGCCTCAGTACTTATTATTAATGCCCACCCCTCCATTCATGTCTGAAGGTCAGATGTCCTTCTATTCCTATGTTGCAGTATTCTTGGTGTGGGATTTCCTGCCTTCAGGCGACTCTTACGTCGGCTCCTATACAAAAGTGCCAGCTTGGCTGTTGCAGCTGCGTGTTACATCACACGTTGGGCCATAAACCAGGGACCTTAAATGTGACGTCTGCACACACAGTCCACAGAACTTTTCAGCTGCAAACGGGTTTGCATTGTACGATCGCTCTCCAGCTGTTGGATCGATTATAGATAAGTAACCCATTGGGTTTTTTGCATTTCTAATTTTTACCAGTCTTTCGCATTGTGTAGGCTTGGTTGTTGTTGCTTTCAGCTGATGTCAGGGAAAAAGGGAAAGTGCTAATGTGGGCGCCAAATTCCCCATAAGGATGCCCATGGCAAATGCGTTTTCTGCTTAGGCCAGAAACACTATCATAATGCCTGCCTTATTTGTAAATCTTTTGTGCCCAAGACCTTACGTAGCCATCTGGCAGCCTTAAACCTTTACTTAGAAAACCAGCGCCTCAAACGGCTGGCTCTCAGGATGGATCCCGCTTCGGAGGCCACCCAAGAACCTCCACGAAAGAAGTCCAAGATGCCTAGGCCTTCATTGCCTGCCGCTTCGCACCCGGACGCTCCGCCAACTACCGATGTAGGAGTTGAGCGCTCGGCGAAGCTTTCTCAGACACCAACGCCTGTCGATGTCGAGGGGGAATCAGATTTGGTGGTTCCTTCGACCGGGATCCAAACTTCTGATACAGCCACTGCCAAACCCAGCTCTAGACAGACTCCAACCAAAAAGAAGCAGGAAACAAAACATATTACGCTTGCTTCTGAAGCCCCTCCAGACTGGGAATCCTTCACCTCTTCTCTTATGCAGGCATTTATGGCCCTTAGGCCTTCTGCTTCACCCACAACTATGTTGCCTCTGTTAAGCCCTTGGCCTACCTCTGCTTCTTCTATTCCCATGGCTCCCCTACTTGAGGAAGAACAACATAAATCTACCTACTCCATCTCTTATGCATCCCAGATTGCTTCTCCCAAGGAATACTACTCTCCTGATGAGGATTCTCCACCTGAAGACATTACATTTGGTGAAACCATCACCAAAGTGAAAGACTGTTTCAAATGGGATACTTCCCAAATGACAGAAACCCAAAAATGATACTTTGAACTGCTGCAAGTGGAATCCCCCTCCCCTTCAGCTGGTACCCCCTGTTCTTCCTGCATACTTGGATGCCTTTACCGCAGCCTCTCGAACTCCTGACTCACACCCTCCTGCACCTAAGTGCCCAGACTGCTTCTACAAGATGCCAGAGGAACAAAAATTCCTCATAAATCCACCCTTAGCAGACCCAGCAGTGATTGCCACTGCCCCTGATAAACAGTCTAGGCTGTTATCTTCTGCCTCCCTATTGCCCACAGATAAAGCTAGCAAATCCATGGATAGGTTAGGCAAGAGGGCGTACACTTCCTCCACTTTGGCCTTCAGGGCCATTAACTATCAAACACATATGACCAAGTATTGCCCTGGACTTAGTATCCCTGGCTTCAATTCCTGACAGTCCCATTAAAACAGATATCTCCTCCAAATTGTCCTTAGCACTACAAGTGGCTAGATACTCTGTAAGATGCAGCTACGATGCTGCAGAAGCTTGTGCTCGCTCTGCAGCATCAGCATCTCTCCTAAGGAGATATTCCTGGCGTAGACTACAGAATCTGCCAGAGGACTTCAAGTCCAAAATCTTGGACGCCCCTCTGGATCACAACTTTCTCTTTGGAAAGCAATCTGCAGACCTATTTAAGAATCTGCAAGAAAAAAGCAAAGAATTACAGGATATTAAACATCTCCTGGTATCCCCTATACCAAAAGTTTACAGAAACTACCCGGCTAAGACCACCTTTGTTAGGCGTAACCCACATTCTGCTGTCTCCTCCTCCAGACCCAGTAGAGGGAACTAGAAGACATTCCTCATCCAGGCCCACTTCCTCAGCCTAGACAACCATTTCAGGACAGGGGAGGTCCTAATAATGCGTGACTGCCTTGCTCATCTGCCCCCCTCAGCTCGCCTTACCCACTGTCTCCCCTTCTGGCTGAAAATTACCACAGACCAATGGGTATTAACCATTATTCAAAAAGGATACTTTCTATCCTGGAATCAAATTCCCCCCTGGAAGGGCATTCCTTTTCCCCCAAGAAAAACCAGTGCCATCTCCTTCCACAAATTCTGTCAGACCTGCAACAACAAGGCACAATAGAGCCTGTTCCCACAGGACAAGAAGGAAAGGGATTCTATTCCCGTCTTTTCCTGGTCCCTTGAAAGGACGTCCCTGGAGACCCAGTTTGGATCTCTCCTTCCTAAACCTTTACCTGCAGGTACCTTCCTTCAAAATGATGTCACATCCCACTCTTACCCCTCATACCCTCAAATGCTTTCATGGTCACCTTGGACCAACAAGATGCTAACCTGCACATTCCCATCAGGGCCTCATACAGACGTTTCCTGCATTTCTCTGTCCCATCCTCGCACTTCCAATTTATGGCCTTGCCCTTTGGCTTATCCACTGTCCCAAGAGTGTTTACAAAGTGCCTAGATCCAGCCATTACCTTTTGCAGGACCCAAGGAATCCAGATTTACCTGTATCTGGACGACATCCTTATCCTAGCACAGTCAGAAGATTCCCTCTTAAGACATCTTCACTTCACTATGTCCCTACTACAAAGTCTAGGGTTCACCCCAAATCTCAAGAAGTCTTCCCTGAACCCAGACAGGGACAAGATATTCCTAGGTTGCAGAATCAATACAAAATGAATGAAAGCCTTTCTCCCACAGGACAAGGTTCTGTCTCTAACTTCACACTTCCAGGAAGTCTTGCTCTCCCACACAGTCACTGCAAGGCAATTCCTTCGACTCCTAGGATTGATGGCAGCAACCATTCCCATGCTACCATTGACCAGAATGTTGTTGTGTCTTTTGGCTTATCCCAGTTAGGGGTCGCCACAGTGGAACATTGGCCAGAATGCATATGCGAAAACTGCAGTGGTACTTTAAAAATATCTGGTCACAACACCAGGGTCACTTGAATCAAGTGATCCCCCTTCTTCCTTATTTAAAGAAGGAAATCTTTTCATGGATCCAACAAGTACAACTAAACCCGGGGCTTCCACTGCACCCCCCCCCCAACCCAAACAAATATTGCATACAGATGCCTCAGACTCAGGTTGGGGAGCCAACTTACACTCTTACAGAGTCCAAGCTCAGTGACAACCTCCCATATAAACCAAGCACAATAATGTAGGGAGAAGACAGCAGTTCTTTTAGCTCTACAGACCTTCATATCCCTCCTGCTACCAGGTCCTCTTCTGGTAGTGATGGACAGTACCACTGTAATGTGGTACATCATCAAACAGGGAGGTACCATTGTGCAGGCTAGCCGTACTAATTTGGGACCTAGCATCCCAGCACAACGTATCCCTGCAAGCCAGTTACATCCTTTCGCAGGACAAGCAAGCAAGCAGACCTCCTGAGCAGAACATTCTCTCCACAACACGAATGGATGCTGGACAGGACGGTCTTCCTAGACATAGTCCACTGGTAGGGCACTCCACAAATAGACCTGCCCCCCCCCCCAGAACAGGCAGCTGCAGACCTTCTGCACAAAGACTTGCTCCCTCCAAGCATGGAGAGTAGACGCCTTTAGTTTCACCTGGGAGGGGAAGTTCCTGTACGCCTTCCCCCCTTCCCTTTGATTCAGAAAGCCCTTCTGAAAATCAAGAACAACAAACCAAAAATCGTGCTAGTGACCCCCTACTGGCCAAGGCAGCACCGGTTCCCCCTTCTGCACAATTTAGCAAAGGGCAACCACTGCAAGTTACCCCACAAGGTGGACCTTGTAACACAAGACAAAGGAACTCTACTACACCCACACTTGCAAATGCTATCCCTGACTCTGTGGGTGATAAGTTACTAACCCCATTCAGACACCACTACTCAGAGGATGTGCTGTCAGTCCTGAGGGAGGCCAGGAAACCCACTACTAGAAAATCATACCTTGCTAAATGTGAAAGATTTACTCAGTGGTGTCTTGGACAGGGAAGGGACCCTTACGAAGCTGACACCCCTCTAATCCTCTCATATATGTGTCAACTTATAAAGGGTGGACTTTCCTATTCATCAGTGAAAGTGCACCTCTTCGCATTATCAGCCTGCCTACCTTTAGATCCTCTCTTGTTAGCCAGGCTACATGTGAAACTCTTCCTTAAAGGGGTCTTGCATATCAGACCACCTAAGAAGCCTATCCCTCCTCCATGGGACCTGAACTTCATCCTGGAAAAACTCACCTAGCTCCCCTTTGAACCGGCTTATACAGCCTCTCTACAGTTTTGCACTTGGAAAACAGTACTGTTAGTAGCTATTATCTCTGCCAGAAGAGTTTCCGAGCTACAAGCCGTAATGGCATGCTCACATTACACCATTTTTCATAGGGACAGGGTCACACTGAGAATTAACCCCTCCTTCATGCCCAACGTAGTCAATGGCTTATCTCTAAAATCAATCCATTCACCTACCCAATTTTTCCCCTCTCCCAATAAACAAGGAGAAGAGGATACTCCACTCCCTAGATGTCCACAGACAACTGAGATTTTACCTGGACAAGACTAAAGACATTAGGAAATCCAAACAACTCTTTGTATCTTTCCACCCCAGGGCATTGGGCAAGGCAGTCACCAAACAGACCATTGCATCCTGGATTAGGAAGGCAATCTGTTTCTGCTACTCACACTACAGAACCCCCCCCCCACACACACACACACTCCACAAGAGCATGGCCACTTCCGAGGCCTTCCAAAAAGGCATGGACACAGCTTCTATTATGGAAGCAGCTACATGGTCCACTATCCACTCTTTCACCAAACATTACAAATTGGACCAAATCTCCAAAGCACGCGCAGGATTTGCTAGGGTAATCCTACAAGGCTTTGTGGAATCATTTTCTGCATCCGACACCCTTTCGTCAGACTAAGCTGTGGTACTCTCCCACACCAAGAATACTGCAACATAGGAATCGAAGGACATAGAATAGTTGTGTAAAATCTTACCATAACCATAGATGTCCTTCTCTACCATGTTGCAGTATTCCTTCCCACCCACCATTCCCCCCTCTCAGACTCTACCAGTCTTAACTGTTCCCTGATTCCTCTCTTCATTATGGAAGAGACCCAGCACCTTTTACATATCACCTTTGGCAGCCTATCCTCTTGGGCCATCTACTTTACCTGCTTAGCTTCAAGTTCTGAGGATTGTGCGTGCAGACGTCACATTTAAGGTCCCTGGTTTATGGCCCTACGTGTGACGTCACACGCAGCTGCAACAGCCAAGCTGAAGCTTTTGTATAGGAGCCGACGTACGAGTCTTCTGAAGGCAGGAAATCCCACACCAAGAATACTGCAACATGGACATCTACAGTTATGGTAAGATTTTTACACAACTATTTTTTCTCTGTGCTTTCTCCTATTAACCTGGTGAATTTGGGCATCCTGAGACAATGTAGCAACTGCCTCATGTACCCAAACAACCCTGTCCTCTTATCTCCCAACGCTCAGACTTGCAAGAGATGCACTTATATATCCAAACTGGAAGCCAAGCACTCTCCAGCCAAGACTGGAATAGTTGGTCATGAGGAGAAGGTCAACACTTGCACCAGACCACATGGAACACATAGCCCTCCAGAGCACACACCAGCACTGCTTTCACATAAAAACACAAACCACACACCCACCTTTGTGGAGGCTTTCAGTAAAAATCTATCCAAACAGCAGAGACCTCCAAGGCAGAAAAGCACTCAACCACCACAACACAAAACAAATCACGAGACACGTTACTCTCCTAAACAGTGTGCCACTCAACCAAAGCCCCCTAAGGCAAAACAGCATGCCCAACATGCTAGTCATAGCTGACTCGATAGTGAGGCACACTGATGTCCCACTCACTAGGTTGAATAAGGAGAAAGTAACAGTCAGCTGCCTGTCAGGTGCCAGGATCCACCACATAACGCATGCACTAGGGTCCCTCAACAACAGGTACAAATATGACTCTGTCATTTTACATGTGGGTGTGAATGACCTTAGATGTACCTCTCTGGACTACATGAAAAGAGACATGGAGGAGCTCTCAGATTATGTAGCCCAGGCAGGTATGACCCTAGCCCTGAGCAGCATCCTACCATCACCCAGAATGATACCACAGTCGTCGTCGTCTTCTTCTTCTTCCAGCTGCTCCCATTAGGGGTCGCCACAGCAGATCATCTGTTTCCATTTCTTCCTGTCCTCTGCATCTTGCTCTGTCACACCAACCACCTGCATGTCCTCTCTCACTACATCCATAAACATTATCTTAGGCTTTCCTCTTATCCTGTTACCTAGCAGCTTCATCCTTAACATCTTTTTACCAATATACTCTGCATCACTCCTCAACACATGTCCAAACCAACGTAATCTTGCGCCTCTGGCTTTGTCTCCAAACCTTCCAACCTGGGCTGACCCTCTAATATACTTATTCCTAATCCTGTCCACCCTTGTCATACCCAGTGCAAATCTTAACATCTTGAACTCTGCCACGTCCAGCTCAGACTCCTGCCTTTTGGTCAATGCAACTGTCTCCAACCCATATAACATAGCTGGTCTCACTACCCTGTTGTAGACCTTCCCTTTCACTCTTACTGGTACTAGTCTGTCACAAATCACTCCTGACACTCTTCTGCACCCACTCCATCCTGCCTGTACTCTCTTCTTCACCTCTCTCCCACACTCATCATTACTCTGAACTGTTGATCCCAAGTATTTAAACTCATCCAGCTTCACCACCTCTACTCCCTGCATCCTAACCATTCCTCTGTCTTCCCTCTCATTCACACACATATTCTGTCTTAGTCCTGCCGGCCTTCATTCCTCTTCTCTCTAGAGCACATCTCCACCTCTCCAGGGTCGTCTCCACCTGTTCCCTACTCTCACTGCAGATAACAATGTCATCTGCAAACATCATAGTCCACGAGGACTCCTGTGTACAAGCAGAAAATTATTGATTTCAGCACTTGGTTAAGTTTCTGGTGTCATTCTATAAGGGGATCCATTATCTGTCTTCCTGGGATAACATGATTGACAGACCTCAATACTTGGTCAGAGATAGCCTGCATCTGTCATCCCTGGGCTTCCGGATACTGGCCAAGACTCTTACTACCCCTGTAGTGCCTTTTTTAGATGGTGTTCAAAAGACCAAATTACCACTGTAACAGCAACAAACAAATGCAATCTGAGGGTCATGCTGCTCAATGCTAGAAGTCTAAATTTCAAAATGCACTTGCTCAAAGCACTCCTTAAAATGGAGAATATTGACATTTGTGCTGTAACAGAGACCTGGTTCAAGGCAGCAGAAAGCACCCTTGCACTACCAAGCTATAACTCATTCCACACCTTTCAGCCCCAGAACTTGAACTGAAGATCCAAAGGCGGTAATGTTTCCATATTCATAAAGGATGTGCACATCTCCAGACTGGTAGCCCAACATAATGCATCAGAGATACTTCAGGTGCAGCTAACATTGGGTAAGGCAGCGGTTCAGGTCGTAGCCTTCTATAGGTCCTCAGCTATGTCCCAAGACTCACACTCCATGTTCCTAAGCACCCTGAAGAATATTGGGGTCTAACCTAACACTCTCATACTGGGTGACGTCAACTACCCCTCCATTAACTGGGAAAACTACTGCTGTACCAATACACTTGCCCAATGTTTCCTGGCATTCATTAATTCCAATGCCCTGGACCAGCTCATTCTTACCTCCACTAGAGGTAGTAACATCCTTGACCTGGTCATTACTAACATGGGCGACTGTTGCTCTACACCAAGTCAACTCCTTCCTGGTTAGATCCGACCACAAACTAATTACCTTGGAAATCTACATCCCTCCCACCCACCCCCACCCCCGCAAATGTAACCACCATGAAAAACTTCTCCAAAGCTAACTTTGGCTCCTAAAAACAGAGGTGGCCAACTTCATGGCACCCATGCAAATGGAGAATAGTTGCATGACCAATGAATCATACACCAATGCACTGTACGAACATGTACACAAATGCATGGATCTCGCCATACCCAATAGAGCCAAGATGCTTTCCTCCAAAAATAGGAAGCCAATCTGGTGGTCCCCTGCAATAAACATACTCTACAACAGAAGGAGGAAACTGATACGGAATAAGGTGAAGTCCCAAGACTGGAAAAACTCCCTTATCAGCCTCAACAAAAAGTTGAGATCCCTCATTAAATCCTCTAAAGCTAGCTATGAAAATAGAATTGCAGCAGATAGTAAAGATAACCACAAGGCCTTCTATAGTTATGTAAAGAATCTCCATGGCAATACCCAGATTTGCTCTGAGCTACTGCACAATGGTACCTCATATACCGAGCCAACAGATATTGCCAATATACTGGCCGACAGATTCAGTGCCAACTTTACCCCTCTCTCCCCTCCCAAAGGGCATGTCACATTAACAGTAGATTGCCAGGCACCCAGCATTACTGCTGCACAGGTTAAAACACCACTGTCCAAGGCCAGGAATACAGTTTCTATGGGACCTGGCAATATCCTTGGCTGTGTCCTACATGAACTACAGAGTGAACTAGCACCTCACCTGTGTGCCCTGGTCAGTCACAGCCTCACCTCAGGCTTTGTCCCTACCGAATGGTGCACTGCTACAGTCATCCCTCTCTACAAAGGAGGAGCGACTAAAGACCCTGGGAACTATCGCTCCATTAGCCTAAAGAGTCTGATATGCAAAGCTATGGAACACGTCATCATGGATCTAATAAACAAGGATACAGGTAATATCCAAACTCTGGATCCCACACAGTTTGGTTTTGTGAAGGGTAGATCATGCCTGCTCGACTTGGTCGACTTCTTTGAGTCAGTCACCAGAGCTGTGGATGAAGGCACAGTGGTTCACACAGCCTACCTTGATCTGGCCAAGGCCTTTGATACCATTCTCCACTCAGGAATCATAGAAAAGTTCAGTAAGCTAGGCTTCAACCCCTGTATCACTAGGTGGGTTGCAAACTGGCTCACAGAACCCACAGTGTGAAAGTAGCTGACTCTCAGTCAGACTGCTGACCAGTCACGTGTGGAGCCCCACAGGGTTCAGTCCTGGGTCCTCTTCTGTTTGGTATATACTTCTCTGAAGTCCAGGCCAACAAGAAGGGACTGTGACAAAGTTCACAGACGATTGCAAGTTGGGAGCTATTATTAACTCCCCAAGTGATGTTGACATCCTACAGAAAGGCCTCACTGAGACCAACGACTGGTGTCAAAACCATGGTCTTAAGCTCAATGCCAAAAAATGTGTCATCCACTGTGGGAAAAACCCTGTTCCCATGAATTACCACATTGATGGTAGTCCACTGAATACAGAAGGCGTTTTGAAAGATCTGGGAACACAGGTTGACAGCAACCTCTCTTTCGACCACCACATTGCCACTGTGGTCAGAAAGTCCTTCTATATGGCACATCTCATTACTAAGGGTTTTGCATCCAGGAAGAAAGAGGTCATTGTCTCCCTCTACTCTTCCCTCATTAGGCCAGTCGTCGAGTACAATGCCCCATTTGGCATGTACCTCACTAGACACCTGCAACAACTGGAGAGGCCAAAACAGTACCTCACAAAGAGGATTCTAGGCCTTAAAACTTGTCCTATATGGACAGACTCAAAAAACTCCCAACCATTCTCTGTCTCATATCACCTACTTGGAGACAATCTCTGCTTTACTTACAAAGCCATGTCTGACCCAGCTCTTAGAAATGCTGCATCTAAAGAAATCCCAATCCCTCCGAACCACAGACTCCAGAGTCCTCAAACTCATTACCACAATCAACAGAACATGCTGGAGGGGCAGGTTCATAACCCAGAGACTGCCCATGCTATGGGATAGACTTCCCATACATGTCAAACAGAGCACCTCACTGGCCCTCTTCAAGAGAAATCTTGATGAGTGAATGGGAAATAGAAAATTCACCCTGGGGAAATAGAAAATTCACCCTGGGGATCACTCCAGTGGCTCTACTTGACAGAGGCACTGGGAACTAAGGTTGGGTGGCGCAATGCCAGAGTAATCCTATGGGCTAGGCTTGTAAAGGCTCCAGGGCCATTAGCCTAGTACACACCTATGAACCTATTATAAAGTGTTTGTCTGTAATGGCTAAAAGAATGGCAAATGTGATACTAAAATTGATAGATATGGATCAATGTGGTTTTGTGGAGGGGAGGCAGACATTTGACAATATTAACGGAACATTGATGATCCAGAGGGAAGCAGAATGTAAGAAAAAAACACTTTTCTTGGTGGGTCTTGATGCAGAGAAAGAATTTGACAGAGTAGACTGGGATTTCATGAGCTGGGCAATGGAAGCATTTGCTTTCCCTGATACAATTATAAAGTTGATTACAAGTATATATGAGGGATCAGAGGGGAAAATTTAAAGTGGGTGGGGTCCTCTCTGATAACTTCTGCTTGAGTATAGGTATCAGGCAGGGTTGTCCATTTTCCCATTTGTTGTTTATATTTAGAACCATTGACAAAGAAAATAAGGGACTCAGAAATTCAAGGATATAATTGGTATGGTAGTCAGGAAAAGCTGGCTCTATTTGCAGATGTTATTTTATACATGACAAAACCAGAAAGGGACATTACAGTGTTGTGGAACACTTTAAGACACTTTCAGATCTTCTCGGGATACAAAATTAATGAAGCTAAAACAAAGGCAGTAGTGATAAATTATGTGCCAGCTCACAAATTGGTCCAGCAATATCGACATTTATGGGGACATGATAAAATGAAGTATTTAGGAGTATGGATTAGAAGTGACTCTGTTGTGGTAGCTAAAGATATGTGGGAAGAGACTAAACATAAGATAATAAAAAAATTGAGAAACTGGAAGCTTTGTTATATGGATACGAAGATACAAGCAATTAAAATGTTTTTAGTCCCTTTAGTCTTATACACAGGTCAGGCATATTTTTTTTATCGACAAGAGGAAACGCTGTGGAAAGCAATTAAAAAAAAGAGTTGACCAAATTCATTAAAAACTCTATCCACACAACAAAAAACACAAAAGATTCCTAATCCATGCAAGAAACCAGGACACCAGGCAGAGTAAGGTGATTAACACTTTTGTTCCCTTTATTCACTGTCACAAAAACAGAACATCAGATACAATAACCTTACCCACTTCCTCCTTTTATACACATCCCAGATACTATTGAAATCAATAAAAACAAGTTACAAACAATTACTTTTGCATTCCCATTGACACAGTTTTTGTCATGTACTTAAAAATCCATAATTTCCCAATAAACAAGGTTTCCAAGCCCTTACTTAAAAATCCCAATATTTAACTTAGAACGTTCTAAAAATCATTTGATTCTTGATGTGATACTTTTTTAATATATATATATATATATATATATATATATATATATATATATATATATATATATATATATACACTAAAAATAATTCTTTTTTCTTGTGTTACTTGAATATCAAATCACTTCTGCCCATAAATTCAATAAACTACTAATAGATATTGTATTGTTGATTCCAGGGAAAACAATGGCATTTAACAAAACTTGCCAGTGTGTCTTCCTGTACTCCAAAAAATTAGACCAGTTACCCCCTCTGTCTTGTCTTCCTACTTTTTCCAGTATACAAAAAAGGAACTTTTTAAAATCCTTACTAACCTATACTGTGTCCGAAGTAAGGCATTGGCTTTGTCCTGTCTCCTTATTGCATAAACATGCTGGTAAATTCTCTTCTTTAACTTGTTTTCCATTTTTCCAGTATAGAAGGCACAGCATGTCTAACACAGGGCTACATATACTGCTCCCTTCATATTACAATTATAGTTCCCTTGTGCAGGAATAGTCCTTTTATAGCCTTCAATGACAACATTCCTAGCTTCGTAAATGTACCTACGCTGTCTACATCCATTACATTTGCTCATCCTTCCTATGTGTATCCTATCCCTAATTTTATTTCTTTCAGTCAGATTCTTGATGTTAGGTCCCCTTCTATAAACTATTTTAGGGTTGTTGCCCAGTTTTTTTGTCAATCCAGATGCCCCAAAAACACAATTCCAGTTCTTTTCCAGCATTTTACGTACCTCTGGACTATATTGATCAAATGTTAAAACACAAGTGGTTTCATGTTCTGTTTTATTTCCACCCATCAGGCTGTCTGGATTTCTCAATAGTGGGGGTAACAATCCATTCTTTTACTCACTACATAGTTCTCCTGTCGTCCTAGTAAGCCTACAGGGTACCCCCTTGACCTGAACATTTCCTTTAAATTATTCACTTGTTCCCTACACTTGTTTTCTTCATTTGTTAATCACGATACTCTAATCATCTGACCCTTAACCAGGTTCCATTTTTGCCAAAAGGGGTGATCACTTCAAAATGTAGAAAGCTATTTGAGTAGGTAGGCTTTCCTATAAATACATGATTCATAGCAGCCCTCACTCTTGTTTTTATAAAGGTGGATATCCAAGTAGTTAACTGCTTCACTCTCCACACTACTGGTGAACCTTAAAAATCCGGTAGTTGTGTTGATGTATTCTAAAAATTCCTCTATCCCACCTTCCCACAAAACCAGGATATCATCCAGGAATGTGTAATACTTAAATATGTTTTTCTTAAACCTAGAACTCAAAACTTATTTAGTTTCCCATGATACACAGTATAATATTGGCGAACACTGGTGCTACTGCTGCACCCATTGCTACACCATGGATCTGTTTGTAATGTTCCCCCTGGAACCATACAAAATTGTTTTTCAATACTAGTTCCATTAGCGTAGTCAGCACACAGATTGTATCCTCTGAAAATCTAGTTCCTTCCTTCAGTGCTTCCTGAAAGTACTCCATTCCTTCTTCATGTGGTATAGTCAGGAACAAGTCCTTAACATCTATACTTAGAAAAATGATGTTTTCTTTGAACTCACTTTTAGCCATACATTTTAGTAAATGCCAGGAATCCTTTAACACATGGTCCTTGCTTTCAAAAAATCCCTTTAAATGGAAATCCACCATATTTGCTAGGGGTTCTGTTTTACTCCCCTTTCCTGCCACAATAGGTCTCATTGGTGGGTCTCCCAAAGATTTATGCATTTTAGGGATCCCAAAAAAGGAAGGAATCAAAGGGTTTGTTACTTTCAAGTATTTTACTTCAGCTTCACTGAGTGTGTACTCCTGAAAGAGCTCCTCCAAGGGCGGCGCAGTGGTTAATGCTGTCGCCTCACAGCAAGAGGTGCTCTGGTTCGATTCTCAGCTGGGGTGCCTTCTGTGTGGAGTTTGCATGTTCTCCCTGCATTCGCATGGGTTTCCTCCGGGTACTCCGGTTTCCTCCCACATTCTAAATACATGCTTTTGGAGCATTTCTCCCCGGGCCTCCGCTGAAAACAGGATCTGTGGAACCTAGCAGGACTTTCCCGGTCAACAAATGTTAAATAAAATAAAATAAATAAAATAAATATTTAACCTTAGATTAAAAATATATATCTCATTCGGGGATGTCGTACTGAAATAGGTGCTGTCATTTAAATATTTCAACATCCTGCTTGTATAATCGTGCTGTCCCATAATACCACCCCCCCCCCCCCTTGTCTGGCCTCATAATCCTGATGTCATAGTTCTTCATTAACTTTGATAAACCTGTTGTTCTTCCTTGGTCAGATTTTGATCATTCTGATTTTTTTTTATTTCCCACCAAAGTTCTATATTCAATCTCATTTATTTTTTTCAAATAAAGCTACTGGGGTCAATAAAGGGGGGTTATGGATACTTCTTGTTAGGGAATCTATATTTCCTTCTCTCTCTTTCCCCTTATCCAATAATTTTAAGTTAATGGCCCTTGCAAATAACTTCAGATCTAAAATTGTATTAACCACGTTGTTCTTTTTTTAGGGATACAATTAAACCCTTTAGCAAACAATTCTCCATGTGTCATTCAGTGTAATTCAATTATAATTATAAATTTTGAGCCCCTTGTGTTCAAAAATGATATTGCTTCCACATTCCTTATTTGCATTTTCTCCACTTAAATCAACATTAACTGTTTCTTTCATATAATTATTATTATAGTTTACATTATTAGATAATTTGTTCACCTCAAAGTTAATTTCATTGGAAGGGTACATTTTGTCAATTGAGACATCATTTATCAAGTTCAAACTTTTTCCATTACTAAATATATTGTCCATATTCACCAAAACCCCATCGTTTAATGTTTCATTAAGGGTTTCAGTGAAAAAACAGTCAAAATAGGATTTAAAACAGTCATTCAAAACATTTTTGGGTAGCCTTACTGCTGGTGATGTGATGGTGGTCTCCCTTTCCTTCTGGTCTGGCCCCCTTGTTGTCCTCAGTACTCCTTCCGATTCTTTCCCCTGTTCCTGGGTGTCCAGGAACCATACTTGTTCTTCAATCATGCTGACCTCCTCAGTGATGGTCGAAAATCTTGTTCTAAAGTCTCTCTCTGCTCCCTGAACACCTCTGGGTCCTCCTCTTCCTCTATGGGTTGTGTTTCAATCACCTCATCGTCTTTTTCCACAAACACCCTCGGACGAGCATTCTGTCTCAGAATCGGGTAGGCTCTTTTTTGCTCATACTCCTCTTGATCTCGTTTTAATTTCTTTTCTTTTTCATATTATTTTCATGTTGTTCTACTCGCAGGAATATGTTGTTTTACACTTCTAAGTTCGATTGATACATCCCGTGTGTCGTTCTCTCCTTCTGCAACACTAAAGTTTCTTCCTTCAATGTTGTCATAGTCCGCTGGTTGTCCCTTATTAACAAACGCATAAATTCCATGCTTGTCCGATTGAACAACTCAGAGTTCCTGGTGTAGCATCGAGCCATTCTGTATGTTGTTGGGGAATTTACAAATTCTTAGCCCTTTCGGCACCCTTCGTAGTTTAATACAATCCTCGAAAAACATATCTAGCTGAAGTCCTCTAAATTTCTTTAATGTCTTTTCAAGTTTGTACACTTTTTGTCTGAAGTTGAGTACAAGGTCTTCATTATCTCTTTGTAGACCCCCATACCAACTCCCCATTGGAACTGGCTCTCAGTTCAATCAGGAAAGAAAATCTCTATCACCAACAGGGAGGGAGCCGCCCACAACCTAAGATTCTCTCCCATTCACTTTGTTGCTACCATTCACATTCACTCCTCTTGCCAATGCCCCAGAATAGGACATCCTTGCCTCATTGGTTTCTTCATTGACGTTATTTCCATTTCTACGGAACCTGGTGTCCGTTTCACTTGATTTAGATAAGTCTTTACTATTGGAGCAGTCTAGGTCAACCTTTGCATTAATCTGGGTGACCAGAGCTAATAGCTGTGTTAAGCTCACACTGTCATCGTTATTGGTGTTCCCCATTGACCCAAAATTGTCTGTTTCCATTTGCCCACCCGTAGCAAACAGTTCTCTTTTCAAAGCCAACTTCTCAGTCAAAAAAAGCGTGCCACGGTCCTCACCTGGTCAGGTTTCCTGTACTTGAAAAGTACACCAAATTGAGTAATGTTATATATAAAAGGAGAAAGTGAGTAAGGTTATTGTATCTGATGAAGTTCCGTTTTTGTGACCGTGAATGAAGAATGAAAGCGTTAATCACCTTACTCTGCCTGATGTCCTGGTTACTTGCATGGATTAGAAAAACGAGTTGAAGGATTTAAACTGGGAAGAGAAGACAGCAAGGGTAAAGTGGGATAAGGTGATATTTCCAGTAGAACAAGACGGACTAGATTTACCCAATTTGAGGGGGTATTGTAGTGCAACACAGTTAAGGCTCATATATATATAGCACAAGCAGAAAACTATAATTTAAAGTGGAAAGGAATGTTAATGATACAGGGAGGAAGCTCAAGAAATAAGGAGAGATTGGGATTTTGGATGCAGACTTTTAAGGAGAACAACAAAAATCATACAGAGTATTATATTCATAAAATAGCAGAAAGTATTCTAAGAACTAAACCAGCACGAGAGTGGAGAAAAGAGATTCTGCCGATAAGGATGACTTGACTGTGGTTAGGGATAAAGGTAGTAAGCAAGAGGGGGCTGGAATTTATTGGGAAAAAACTGGCAAAGGAACCAAGGTATTGGGAGCAAATAACTAGAAAGGGAAAGGTAATAGAATGGGAAGAGGCCAAGAATTTATTTGGACTGCTGGTTAGAGATTGCCTTCCCTATCGAGGATTGATATCAGAATATAGGCAAAGCGAAATAAATAGGGGGGTCCTAAATGAAAGACCAGCACTGGTAGAGTTTTTAATAGAATTTAGAACAGAAGCTGCAGTTAAAGGAATAATTAGTAAAGCATATATAATATTGAATTATAGTTATAAGAATCAATCAGAGGAGCTTAGAAAGGATTGGGACTAGAGGTTGGATAAGCAATTCACAAAGAGACAATAGCGGATATGTGTATATCTTCCAAATATGCAACAAAGTCTAGAAGATTTAGGATCTTTGCCTGAAAGTGTTTACTTGGGGTATAAAAATGCCTATGTAGATTCCAAAGAATTTTTCCTCAGATGGATAGAAAATGTTGGAGGTGAGACAGGCAAGAAAGAGGTGGCTGGGAACATGTTTTTGGGTGTGTAATGAGCTGGCAGACTTAAGGGATTCCCTGCAGACCGCTCTGTTGAAAATGTTGGGTGAGCAGATTGGATTGACTGGGGAGATGATTTTTTTGAGCTATGATACAGAATCGAAATTGCCTGGACATAGTAAAACCTTGCTGAATCTAATTGTGGCGGCTGCCAAAAAAGCAATTACTAGAAAATTAAAAATGGATATCAAAGTCTAGACCAACATTACTGGTAGTAATGAATGTAGTGAATATAGTAACAGAGATAAAACTGGAATTGGGATCTTTAGAAAAGGGAACTAGCAAACTACATTGGAAAAAATGGGAAATATGAGAACAATATATTGAGAGAAGGAACGAGGTTTAAGAGGTAGGATTTGAATGAGCCATATAATGCTTAACTGATAATGACTGGATAGATTATAAGTGATGTATAATGTTTGCAATTACAGTTGTTTTAATGATGTCTGTAATGTATAATGTTTGCAACAAAAATGGTGTTATTTTGTTTTTCATTTACATAAATGTAAGATTGCCTATGTCATATGTGATAATTTAGTAAAGATGTTTGTTAAAAAAATGTTTTGTAACTGATAAAACCAGAAAAGGATTTCTCAGTGTTGTGGAAAATTCTGAGAGAGTTTCAATTATTTCATGATATAAAATTAATGAAGATAAAACAAAGTTATAGCTATAAACTGTGTAGCCATACATGATTTGTTTCAGCAATACCCATTTTTATGGGGAGCATGATAAAATGAAGTATTTAGGAGCAGGGGTTAAAAAGGAATGTTATGGCAGCTAAGGGTATGTGTGATGGAGACTAAGCACTACATAACACAAAAACTGAGAAAGTGGAAGCTCTTGTCTGTGGATAATGGGTAGCAAGATATACGCATTTACATGTTTCTGTCCCTTTAGTTTTATATGCACATTAAGCATATTTTTATCAACTAAAGGAGAAGATGTGGATAGTAATTAATAGGGTTGAAGGATTTTATCTGGGAGGCAAAGAGAACAAGAGTCGAGTGGGACAAGTTGACTCTTCCGATAGAAGAAATTGGTTTAGGATTACATGATTTGAAGCGATATTTTAGAGCTATACAGTTAAAGCTCTTATACATAATAAAAGCAGAAAGCTACAATTCAAAGTGGAAATGGATGATGGTGAAGCGGGGGGGGGATTCAAGAAATAAGGAGAGAGCGGGTTTTTGGATGCAGATCCTTAAGGATAATAACTGTCATACAGAATATTGTATTCATAAAGTAGCAGAAAGTATTCTAAGAACTAAGCCAACGTGGGAGTGGAGAAAGGGGGTTCTGCCAGTAGGGATGACTGCAATTAGGTGTGTAGAGAATAGACAAGACAGGGCTGGAATTTGCTGGAGGAAACCGATGAAGGAACCAAGGTAGGTATTGGGAACAAATAATTAGAGAGGGTTAGTTAATACTTTGGGAAGAGACAAAGAAGATATTTGAATTGGAGGCTAGAGACTGCCTTCCCTATCAGGGACTGATATCAGAGAATATGCAGAGAGAGAGGGATAAGGGAATCTTAAGTGAAAACCTGCACTGATAGAGTTTTTAGTTGAATCTAGGACAGAAGCTGCTGTTAAAAAAAAGGATAATTAGTAGAACATATAAATATTGAATTATAACTATAGGAGTCGATCGTAGGAGGTTAGAAAAGACTGGAAAGAGTTGGATAAGCATTTCACAAAGAAAAAATGGGAAGAACATATGTATGGCACCCAAATATGCAATGAAATCTAGAAGATTTGGATTATTGCCTGGAAGTATTTGCACAGGTATTTTTGTACCCCAAACAGACTCCAAAGAATTATTTTTCCTCAGGTAGATGGCAAATGTTGAAGGTGTGATAGGGAAGAAAGACGGAACCAAGAAGTGTATGTTTTGGGTGTGTAATGAGTTGGTAGACTTCAAATTCCCTACACAGTTCTGTGCCAGAAATACTGGGTGAGTAATTGAGTGTAACTAAGGAAATTATTTTTTGAGCTGGGATACAGGATCTGAATTACCTAGACATAGTAAGTTCAGGTCTGGTGGCTGCCAAAAAAGTAATTACTAGAAAATGGAAATCAAAGTCTAAACCAGACATATTTTGAAGTAGTGAATATTGTAACAAGAGATAAATGAACTGAAGTTGGCTTTTTAGAAAAAAGTAGGAGCAAATTACATAGACAAAAATGGAAATTGTGGGAACAATACATGCAGAAAAATGTTTTGGAGAAGGAATGAGGTTGAAGGGAAGGCAGGAATTGACCAACTTATGTAATGTTGTACTGATTATATTGTGCAGAAGAATGTAGGTGATGTATAACTTTTGTAACTGTAAGCATGTTAATATGGTTAGTTTTCTTTTTTATAAATTTGTTTGCCCGTGGCACAAATGATAATTTAGTAAAGGTTTTTAAAAAAAAAATATGCAGTATTGCCAAAACTCCACTCCAAAATGACAGTGTAGTTCGGGATCTTGGAAGCGGCTGTAAAGGTCAGTTGGCCAAGCATTTACCTGATTAGCAAATAGCAATAATTCCCTCTTCATACAAACAGTAGTCAGAAAATGCTTCTGCTTCGCAGAATTGATGCTTAAAGTCATATTACCCATGTTAACTTTTTTTTTTTTAATCGGCCATCGATATGTTAAGCATTTTTGTATCAGAGGGCAATTTTGACATTTACGTCCAGTTTGCAATAATCTGCAAACTTTAATTCACATCTGCATAGATGAGATAGCTAAGACACTCCAGCCTAAAAAAGAAAATATACAGTATTTACATTGATTTTCGATTAAGTACCACAAAGACCATGCCTAAAAGAAGCCTCCATTGTAACTTCCCTTTTGCTTTTCATGTGAGGTTTTACTATACTGCTGTTTGACCATCAGATTAATGTATAACTACAATGAAAACCTCTGTAAATTAATTTTTTTTCAAGTTCGTTTTGTTTGCACTAGAAATTTCATAGTATTAGTTGCTTGTTGTGTACATACATTGCCCTTTTTGTTAGATCTTGTCTTAATTCTTATGTAGATGAATTCACTGTACTTTGTACATGTTCATGTATGTAATGTAAGATGTAAAGTGATATGTACTGCAAATTCATTGTCGAAGACTGCTCCATTTTATGTTCTACACCTGGGTCTTGGTTGAAAAGAAACTCAGGACCAACCCACCTACCCTGGTAGTAAACCTAGTAAAGTAAATAAAGTATTTGGAAAGGCCTCAGGGTTCATAACCAGGGTGTTTATTGGAGTAAAGAGCTGCCAGGAAAGGCTTGAATCAGTGTGTTTAATCTGTTTTCTTACAGGCTCTTGAGGGATGATTTATGCCTTGCATTCTACACCATTATGAACCTCATCTAACTTGATCTCCAGTATCTTTGCAAGTCAAATGGCTCCACTAGTATCATAACTAGGGTCTTAAATTTTCACCAGCATATAAGTAAAAGAACAGGGAGGCAGTTTTTGTTACCCACTGCCTTACCCCATCTCTGGAACAGACTTTTCATGCAAGTTAAACAAAGTGGCACTTAAACATCCTTCATGTTAAACCTGGATGATTGAATGGGTACCTGTAAATTTACTCGGTGATTGGTCCATTTTTCTCTTAAGAAGGTAGTTACAGAGTGAGGGTGGGAACTAGTAAGGTGTAAATGGCCTTGTTACTTAGTTGCCTTGTATTTCCTATGATCCTAAATTTCAAAAAAGGAATTGGGGATGAAGATGGCTTTTCTAAATACTTGCGGAGTCACAGCAATAAAATGATACACAAAGGGGGGACGCTTAGCTGTAGCTCAGCGCATGCAGTAAAAGTAGTAGTTACAAATGCGCAGTACAGTAAAGTATAAAGCAGTAACACATATAGGTAACAATTGACTGCAACAAAGGTTTGCTGTAAAAGTGCCACTACTTGAGATATGGATGTTTCTGTATTTAAACTGATTGATAATCAAAGTAGTGAACAAGTATAGTAAAATCAGTCTAGTGATGGCAGTATTTTATGCTTCTTAGAAGTACGTTTCTTGCGTGACTATTTTCTTTCATTGTCCAAGCAGATAAGGTTTAGCTGTTTTTGTGTCATTATTAAATAATTTGGTAAAAATTTAAGGATATCAGTGGCTAGGTGGTGAGACTGCTGTTTGACTAGTAAAATTATTAAGCTATAATGCTTTACAATTTGTTTGTTTTTAGGTTCATTGGTAGTTACTAGGTATGTAGTCCAGGGTACCATTAAGGAGTCTAGCCCAAAATTCCAGTTGCCCCAAAGGGCATCTAGTTAAGTGACTTGCTCAAGGTCACCCAGTAAGTAAATAAATGCTGAGGAAATCAAAAAATTACTGCCATACAGTTTGGACCCACCAGCTTCAGTCTCGTTTACTGGTGCTTTGGAGTCCATTGAACAACCTCTTCATTATATTGGCCCAACAATATTCAACCTGTATTGACTTGAACCCACGGCCTTCATTAGCTGTAACCTCCCGTGCACTGCATTTACATGCAGAGCTGCATCAGTAGTCTAATATAATGAAGTTTGTTTCTATATTAATATATTAAATGTTAAAACTTTTCAGACAAACGTTGGGTAGAAAAAATAAACTGTAAAAATGTTTTATCAGCATCTTTGCAGGATAACCTGCAAGCCGTCAAAAGTAAGACATAGTATAGCAAACTAGTATGGTTTGTTTCTGGTTCTACATTACTTAAAGACAAATACTGCATTAGATTCATTCCAGAAACTTTGCTAGCACTACACCTACCATGACTTGTATCCATAGCCATAGTTTTGAGAGACAAAAGAAGAGCAACACTTAAGCTTGTGAAATAGTTGCATGTGATTTTTCAGGAGACTGATGCTACTGAATGGTATTAACAGCATGGTAACTTGTGAAGCAGCACAAAAAGTCTTTATAGAACCATCAGACTTTAACAAACGGATTCTGTGAGACACTGCCCATTACAGACTACAAAAAGTGTCTGCTGCTGTATCTGCTTCAGAATTCTTTTCATTGCTAAAAGCTAATCGAGGTTTTGGCAAATCATAATATATGAAGCAAGTTCTAAGTTGTGTAAACTTAAAAATGCCATTAGACTGGTACAAACTTCTGAGACTACACTGCATTTCTTACCTTCAGAAGTCTTGAGATCAGTAACTGATACGATTGTAGATTTGGAATGTGTTGTAGATATAACTAATTATTTTCTGGTTTGTGTTTTTAATTTGCTGTGCAGATTAAAGTCTCAAAGTTTGATTCTGAGTGAAGCAAAATGACCTGTTTATTTCAGGCATGGAACATTAGTCTGACATCATTTGCAGCTAATGGGCTACAGCTGGGTACAGATGCAGTGTTAATGTAATTTTGCCCCCCATGGATGGTGTTTGACCTTTAAGGACCTTTAATGTTCAGAACATTCCCAGTTGGTGGCTGCCATAGCTGAAGAATGGAAAAAGGTATCCCCATACATGCTGGCTTTTGTTTGAGTACCAAAGGCATGTTGTCCAACCTTAAATTCCTAAGGGGCTTCAGGGAACTTCCTGGTTTTCTTCTGGTGGCAGTCTAGTGGGTGAGCCATATTTGCTTGATGTTCTTCTATTCCCATGGTGCAGTATTCTTACTGTGGGATTCTCTGCCTCAGGCGACCCGAATGTCAGCTTCTATACAAAAGTTTAAGCCTGGTTGCTGATGGTGCGTGAGACGTCACATGCAGGGCTATAAACCAGGGGCCTTAAATGTGACATCTGCACGCACAGACATCAGAACTTTTCTGCTGCAGTCAAAGGTCAGATCAGTCGCATCGCTCCTTTACTATCGAGTAGTCTAAAGTTAAGTACCCCATTGGGGAATTCTTAATTTTATTATTGCTCGAGCTTGGTTAGCTGTTTTGTTCTTAGTCGATGTCCACTAAGAAGGGTAAATGCCGATGCGGACTTCAAATTCCGCATAAGGATGCCCATTACCATTGTATATTCTGTTTAGGCCAGGAGCACGACCATACATCCTGCGCCATTTGCCCATCCTTTGTCCCAAAAACTCTAGAAGCCGTCTGGCCACTGTTAATCTATACCTGGAAAACCAAAGGCTTAAAAAGTTACTGCTCAGGATGGATCCCGAGTTGGCTGCAAAGTTGGAGCCACAATGAAAAAGGGCCGAACTTTCACTGCCTACTACTGCTGCCCCTCTTTCATCAGACACCCCACCAGCAGCCGATTTAGGGGTTGAGGGACTCCTGCTAGAGCTGTCTACTTTGTCGGCCTTACTTGAGGAAGCCGCTTCTGAAGTACTGGCCAGCATGTCCACGGAGGTTACTTAGATGTCGGTTTCTACCAAACCCAAAGGGGAACTCTGCTCCACCAGACGCCCATTCGGGCAGGAATCCGAATCTTCTCCATTAGCTCAGGCCCCTGTAACTAGGCCTTCTCTCAAAGCCACCCCTTTGAAAAGAAAGCAAAAATACAAACATCTTTCTTCCTCTTCTGAAGGAATTCCTGACTGGCAATCATTTACTCAGTTCTTGATGCAAGCCTTCATGGCCCTTAGGCCCTCAGCCTCCTCACCCTCCACTATCTCGGTGCTTAGTCCTAGGCCTGCTTTAGCTCCCTCTGTTCTCCCTCCCACACCTCAGGAAGAAGAGGAGGATGTTTTCTCATCATCATCAGATGAGTCTATTACTTACTCATCTAAAATAGCCTGTCCTCTGGAATACTATTCCCCACATGAGTAATCCATCGAAGGGGACTATCCTCCAGAAGATATCACTTTTGAAGAAACCATTACTAAAATTAAAGAATATTTCAAATGGGATACTTCCCAAATGACTGAAACTCAAAAAAAATACTTTGAGTTGTTGTAAGTTGAAGCTCCCTCCCCATCTGCCATCCCCCAGTTATTCCTGCATACCTAGACGCATTTGCTTCTACATCTAAAAATCCAGATTCTTAACTTCCTGCTCCTAAGAGACCAGATCGTTTCTGTAAGGTGTCTGATGAGTACAAATTTCTGGTGTATCCCCCCCCCCCCCCTTGGCGGACTCTGCAGTCATAGCTGTGGCCCCTGACAGGCAGTCAAGACTGATCCCATCCTGCTCTCATCTGCCTGCTGACAAGGATAGCAATAACATGGACAGGCTGGGTAAGAAGGTTTATACCTCTTCCACCCTAGCCTTCAAAACCATTAATTACCAAACCCATATGATTAAATATGCCCTGGATTTGGTATCCCAAGCATACACACCTCTGTCTTCCCTGCCTGACTCTCCCATTAATACAGAAGCAGCATAAAAGCTGACCCTGGCATCCCAAGTAGCCAGACACTCCGTTAGATGCAGTTATGATGCAGCAGAGGCTTCTGTGAGATCTGTTGCATCTGTGTTTCAGATATTCATGGTTGAGGCTACAACCATTACCTGAAGATTTTAAATCTAAAATTCTGAATGCTACACGAGATAACCTCCTGTTTGGCAAACAGTCTGCTGAACTGTTTAAGAACCTTCATGAGAAGTGCAAGAAGTTACAAGACATTAAGTACCTCCTAGTGTCTCCTGTTCCAAAATACCACAGAAATTATCCAGCTAAGACTACCTGTGTCCACAGAACACCTTCCATTGCTACTCCTTCATCCAGGCATAGGAAAGGTAACAGGAGGCAAACCTATTCTAGGCCCGCTCTTTTTCAGTCTACCCACAGATAGCCCTTTCAGGACAGAAATGGTACCAATAATGCGTGACTGCCTTGCCCATCTCCCCCTGTCAGCCTGTCTCCCACACTGCCTGCCCCTCTGGAGAACTATCACCTCAGACTGCTGGGTCCTGGCAATAGTAGAAATGGGATTATTTCCTGTCTTGGAAAGAAAAGCTAACACCACAGGGCAGTCCTTTTCCCCCAAAAAAACTACACCTTATCCGTCACATTATACAGGATCTACTAACTCATGGAACAATAGAACCTGTCCCCTCAGGACAAGAAGGAAAAGGTTTCTACTCAAGACTATTTCTGGTACCGAAAAAGAATGGACCATGAAGGCCAATCCTGGACTTGTCTTTTCTAAACCTCTTCCTAAAAGTCCCTTCCTTCAGAATGCTATCCCTTCAGACCCTCCATCCACTGTTGCCACCCCAAGCATTCATGGCCACTCCAGACCTAAAGGAGGCCTATCTCTATATCCCAATACAGCCCACTCACAGAAAGTACTTGCGTTTTGCTGGGCCCTGTTCTCACTTTGAAATTTACTGCATTGCCCTTTGGTTTGTCCACTGCACCCAGGGTCTTCAAATACCTCGCTCCCGCCTAGCCTACTGCAGGACCAAGGGCATTCATATCTATCCCTACCTAGATGACATGCTCATTCTGGCAGAAAAAGAAAGAACCCTAAAAAGCCATCTGCAGTTTTCCATGTCTCTACTACAAGGGTTGGTGTTCACCCTCAACCTCCCCAAGTCTTCCCTTGCACCAGAGCAGGACAAAAAACTTCCTGGGGTGCGTGATCCGAACAGACCTGATGAAGGCATTCCCCCCTCCAGACAAGGTGCTTTCTCTAGCAGACTACTTCCAGGATCTTCTCCAGACCCACCAACTGTCACCAGGACAATTCATGCGACTTCTGGGTCTTATGGCAGCCAATATTCCCATGCTTCCACTAACCAGGATGCACATGAGGAAACTACAATGGTATCTAAAGAATGTATGGTCCCAACACAGCCACTCTCTAGACTTCCAGATCCCCTTCCTACCCTGCCTAAAGTCAGAACTACAATGGTGGATTCAACAGATTCAGATTAGCCCAGGCCTTCCTCTACTACCACCTACACCAATTCAACATACGCACACAGATGCCTCAGATGCAGGCTGGGGGGCTACTGTGAAGGGCCTCAAGGAGCAAGAACGCTGGCAGGCATACCTCCTGAAAAAACACATCAACTTAAGGGAGATGACTGCAGTTCGTCTAGCCCTAAAAGCCTTCTTCCTCCTCCTACAGCCAGGTACCCTTCAAGTCTTCACAGACAACACCACGGTTAAATGTGGTGGGTCTATATCATGTTGTCGAAGTTTTACAACTTTGAATGTTATATGATCGAACCCATATGTTCGAAGTTGTAAAACTTTGAAAACTTAAAAAAAAAAATAATAAATTACCTTTTGGTTGTAAGCAGGGGGGACAAGCCCCCCTGTACCCCCCCCCACTCTTTAAATATACCAACTCCGAGACCGCACTACAATGCGGAAAGGGAAGATTTGCCTTTTCTACACTGTAGCACGATCTCGGAGATGGTATATTTAGAGTGGGGAGTACAGGGGGGTTGCGCCCCCCCCCCCTGCTTACAACCATCAGGTACGTTTTTTTATTATTTTTTTTGTTTTTGTTTTCAAGTTTTACAACTTCAAACATATGGGTTCGACCATATAGCTTTTGAAGTTGTAAAACTTCGACAATGTGATATAGACCCTCATGTGGTACATCAACAAACGGGGGGACCAAGTCTTACCTCCTCTGCAGGCTAGCAGTGCAGATTTGGGACCTAGCCTCACAAAACAACTTATCTCTGCAGGCAGTCTACATCCCATCCCAGGACAATCATCAAGCAGATCCTCTCATCAGATCATTCTCTGTGCATCACGAATGGATTTTGCACAGAGAAGTTTTTCTAGACATTGTCCACCAGTGGGGCACACCTCAAGTAGACTTATTTGCCTCCCCCCAGAACAGACAACTGAGAAAGTTCTGTATGAAGGACCACTCCCCTCTAGCCTGGAGAGTGGTTGCTTTCACCGTCTCATGGAAGGAACGATTTCTGTATGCCTTTTCCTCCCTTTGCTCTTGTTCAGAAAGTCCTCCTGAAAATCAGGAAGGACAATCCAAAAATCTTGCTTTTGACTCTCTATTGGCCAAGGCAGCATTGGTTCCCCCTTCTACTATCCCTCGCCAAAGGCAATCACCACAAGTTACCCCACAAGGTGGACCTACTCACACAGCAGAAGGTAACTCTCATCCATTCTCATCTGGAGATGCTGTGTCTAACACTCTGAGTGATAAACTTTTAATACCCTTCAGACACTACTGCAGACATGTTTTCTGTCCTGAGGGAGGCCAGGAAACCTAACACAAGGAGATCCTACATTCTAAAATGGGAAAGATTCTCCAAATGGTGTCTCCAAAGGCTTAGGGATCCCTTTCTAGTGGATGTACCTCTTGCTCTAGCATATGTATGTGAACTTATCAAGACAAGCCTTTCATACTCATCAGTGAAAGTGCACCTCTCTGCTGTCTATGCCTGCTTACCTGTTGACGTTCCTTTACTCTCCAGGCTAGATGTTAAATTGTTCCTGAAGGGAGTCCTGCACATCAGACCACCGAGGAAGCCTATCCCACCGCCTTGGGATCTAAACTTTAGCCTCAAAAAAAACTCACACTGGCCCCATTTGAGCCAGCTAGTTCTTAATCACTGTAAATGTGCACATGGAAAACAATCCTGCTGATAGCTCTCACTTCAGCCAGAAGGGTATCAGAGTTACAGGCTCTCATGGCATGCCCCCCTACACTGTCTTCCACAAAGATAGAGTATCCCTGCACACCAACCCTTCTTTCATGCCCAAAGTGGTCAGTGAGCTATCATTAAACCAGTGCAGTCACCTGCCCACCTTCTTTCCCTCCCCTACCAATGACAGGAAGATAATTCTCCATTTCCTGGCTGTTCACAGGCAATTAAAGTTTTACATGGACAAAACTAAGAGCATTAGAAAATGTAATCAGCTCTTTGTATCCTTTCACCCCAGGGCCCTGGGAAAGGCAGTCTCCAAACAAACGGTCTCCTGCTGGATCAGGAAAACTTACTTGCTTCTGCTACTCCTACCATGGCAAGGATTTACTTCAGGGAGTAAGAGCGCACTGTACCAGGGCTGTAACATCCTCCAAGGCCTTCTTCAGGGCCCTAGACACAGCCTCCATCCTGGAGGCAGCCCACCTGGTCCACTGTGCACACATTTACCAGGCACTACAAGTTGGATTATATCTCCAGAGCCAGAGCAGGTTTTGCTAGGGCAATCCTGCAGGGATTTCTGGAATCAGGTTCATAGATTAGTACTAGGCTAACTGCCCTTGCGAGCCATTTTTAAGCCTAGCCAATTATCCCTTGTGAGATTCAAACCCTGCACCTTGTGTTTGTAAGGCAAACACTTTAACCATTAGGCCACCCTCCCAACCTACCTCTACCTCCACCCTTCCTAAGCTGTGGTACTCTCCCACAGTAAGAATACTGCAACATGAGAATAGAAGGACATAGAATAGTTGTGTAAAATCTTACCATAACCATAGAGGTCTTTCTCTTCCATGTTGCAGCATTCCTTCCCTCTCACCTTCCCCCTGCATTCCTTTCACCTGTCTATGGGGAACCCAAGGGCAACTCCTAGATTATGGTCTCACTGGGCAGTCTATGACATTTCTCCAGTCTGGAGGACATCATTTGGCTCTACCTAGTCCACTGTCCGACTGAGCAGTTAGTTCTGATTTCTGTGCGTGCAGACGTCACATTTAAGGCCTCTAGTTTATGGCCTTGCGTGTGACGTCCCACGCACCAAAAGCAACCAGGCTTAAGCTTTTTTATAGGAACCAGCGTTCGGGTCGCCTAAGGCGGAGAATCCCACAGTACGAATACTGCAACATGGAAAAGAAGGGCATATATGGTTATGGTAAGATTTTACACAGCTATTCTTTGCGTCTACCCTGGCTCCCTCAGTGCATGCCCATTTTAGGCTGGGAGCTTGTAGTCACCATGCTGGGTTTCTTTCCCTTGTGGAAAGCTAATGACACTTCAGTTTGATCATCTTGGATACTGGCTATGGTACAAGTTTGTCTTTGATGTCTGCTGCTTTTGGTGCACTGAAGTCCAGCCTTTCTTCCTCAGAGTTTAATGACATTCCTGCATTGTAGGTTGAACATGATCCTTGAGGTGGCTAGGTCTATTCTGACATGCATTTGGATTCTGTAATTCTTGGTACATGGTTGAAACCCTATTTACATGTATGCAGGTCTATCCATCCCTTTTGTCAGAGAGCAGCTATTGTGACTAGATGGATAGCTTTATTAGGCTACTCATAGTTTCTGTGGACTGATGAGCTAGGCCCCAAGTTTTCTTGGGCATGGATTTTGCATTTTGGAGCCTTTCTATTTTTCACTCAGTAGTTGATCCCTTATAAGGGCATGCTGGCATGCTTTTGCTCCCCCTCCCCCTACAAAAGACCCTGTTTTTTTTTTCCTGGCTTGACTTGTTGCAGCAGTTATTTTCTCCATGTGAATCAGATCCTGCAGTCAGTCTTCATTGCTACTTCCCAGTTCCTTTGCCTTTGGTGAAACAAAGGGCCAGGTTATTAAAAGTAGACCTGATCTGATCACCAGTTGTGTAGATATGTGCAGTACCAGGTAGGAGATTAATACACAATTACATATTTTAGTTGTACAGTTTTGAAGTGCTGTTATCCTATTTTAATGTGATGTAAAATGTAATGTATTGTTCTGTACCTGTGAAATTGTATGTGTGATATGTGGAGCTTTTCTCCCCGAGCCTCCTCTGAAAAAGGACTTGTGTCCATTCGGACTTTCCCGGTAACCAAATGTAAAATAAATAAAGAAAATAATTAAAACAATTAGCTAAGAAAAAAAGAGTTGTATGAAGCAAAATGCATATCAGATTATGAGACCTGCACGAGAAATTGAAAATGTATTGAAAAAGTAATGGATATGAAAAAGACAGACATGAGTAATCAACATGGAGGCCAGCGTGCTTGTGCTGATATCATTAAAGCTTGCAGTCGTGAATTAGATGTTCAACAAACACACTGCCATACTGGCATTCAGGTAGTAGTGCCTTGCTATCCTCCTTTGGCAGACTACTAAAGCTCTGTGTCCCTCCCTCTGCCTGCCTGTGGATGTGATGGACCAATAACCTGGCAATACATATACTGCCTTACAGACCCACAGACAGGACTAATTTTTCTAGTGCCATAGTAAGAAAAGCATGTCTTGGAAGACTGTTCCTTACTTTACATCCCTTTAGCTGCTGAACTGATATAAGAAACTCATTTCGGTTTTATTTCCTTCCTCTGCTTTTTCTGTCAGTGCTTGAATACTGTATTCTGCTGCTCTAACCTTTTTTGTGATTGGAAATTTTGTATATGCTGGGTTTTTACTTAGGCTGCACAGTATAATGCGTATGCTGTTTATTATAAGCTGATTGTTAGTTTCTGAGGATTCTTATCCTTTCGAATGTGTTTTATGTCCAGTTATGAATGTTTGAGTTTCTGTACTAAGGCCATCGTGCTACAGTTCCTCTGATTACCTCCTGCTTCTTTAGCTGAGAGTTAATTGCACCCGTTTCTGTTGATTAAAAGCTTCATTGAAGTTTTGACTGGAAAATTTTTCGCTTTTGCAGTTAATAATAATAATAATTACGTTAGGATTAGTTGAGGAGGTTGATTATTTTTCATTTAAATCATGTTTTATTGCCATTTTGTGTGCATCATTTCTGACGAGGTTTTTTTCATAATTGTATGCTTTATTGTCTAAAACTGTTTTATGTTTCTAATTTCTTTGTAATTTTTTTTATAAAAATTGGGGGACTTTTGATATGTATTTTGTACTTTGAACTCTTTCTGACGCTATTGTCATTTTATTCAGAGCAGTGTTCAGAATACTATCACAGCAGAAATAGACTTCATATCACTATTTACAGGGCGAATAATGGTATTTGGCCATTTTTTTTACTGGGCTAACTGTGCAGCCATTATTGGTATTGCTCTGGCTAATTTTTTTGTCCCTTGACTTAATGGACTGTGATACTGTGTCCACCATCCCACCACCGTCTACCCCCTATGCACCTAAAAATCACATACGTAAATTAAGAAGTATGCCTCAGCATATGGCTTGTGATTCTGTAATAGCCTTCAGCAGGCTGTCGGACCACTCACCCTTCTTTTGTCTCCAGGACCCTTGTGTGTAGGAATTCCCACAACTGCACATGACAAGAGGGTCAGATGTGCCCTTTGAGGCTGTACCATTGCCTGGTTCAGATACAGGATGACCAAACTCTCTAGGTGCAAGGGAGGTCAAAGGTATATAATTCCCTCTCCCGGGGATTCTCCTGCTAGTGTGGGTGGGGCATGCAAAAATTGGACAAAAGACCCACCACATTGCAGGCCATCAGGTTCTGACTGTCTTTTCACCTGAGCTGGTGGCTATGCTAGATCTGTTATTCACACCATTGATAACTGGGTGCAAACCTAGGTTATCAGTAGCGCCGGCACTCCCACCCCCGATCAGCCACTCAGGGATCCCAATTTCAGAGGTGATCTGAAGTCTTGAAAGTGTCCGAGTCTGACCAGTGAGTTTCCTTTGAGGATAAAAAAGTCCAGAAATGCAAACAGTTATTATTCTTTTTCCAAATCCTGGCTAGTTTTAGGGATTTATTTGGTTGGGAGCAGTCATCAGCTGGCCTGAGATCAACAGGACATATAATCTTTTCTTCTCTCCATTACATCTAGCATCGGAGGATTTTTTTTTTTTAAGAAAGATTGCAGTTCTCTGCTGAATGAATCTCTGCCTAAGAAATTCAGGGTGTGCTCAGCCATGCCTGGCCTCCAAGTCCCCTTGTCTGTTGATCCTATTTCTGTGTCCACAGTGACCTGTGCCATTAAAAAAAATCATGTTTTCATCAAATGCAGTCCCACAAGATGAATTAGGCAAGTGGCTAGAATCGCAGGGGGGGGGAAGCTGTTGCAGTCCAGGCATGGTACCTTTTAAATTTGTATCTAAACATATATTAAAGAGTGTCTTGGAGTGGGCTGATACTGGTTTTAGAACTGCAGCAATGTCAGTGGTGATAAGGAGATATGCTAGGTTGTACAACCAAAACTTCTGATGAGATAAAAAAAAATCAGATTATGAATGCTTTGCTTGAATCTGATTGGCTGTTTTGTACAGCAGCTAAACAGATTCTAAAACATTGGGATAACAGAGGTAAACTGATGCTAGAGGTGTCTAAAATGTTACATATTCCCCAAATTCCCTCTAAGTAAGCAGGATAGTGTTCATCAGCCCAACCAACAGAAGCCCCACCCAAACAAAAATGGCAGGGCAAGAACTCCGCCAAACCTAACAGAGTTTATTTCCTAAAAACGATAACTCCCTTTCCAACCTAAGACTGTACTGAGGCTTGGTTCCAATAATTCCCAGGTTCACTTTTCAGTGTCCTGTCTCAAAAATAAGCACTCAGCAAGGCAGCCTGGCCATTAGTGGTTTCTGACAAATGGGTGCACAACATCATGGGCAGAAATTTCAGGTGACATTGAAAGGAACATCCTCCACTCGAGGGCGGGGGGTTCCCCCTCATCTGCCAGACCACACTTCATTATTCCTTCTTATCCTGCAGCATATGCTAGGCTGGCCCCTTCTTTGAACAGAATGAAAGGTTTCTACTTCAGAATTTTCCTGGTCCCCAAAAAGAACTGTCATGGAGATCAGTGTTGGACCTCTCCTTTCAGAATGTTTTTATCATGTTCCCCAAGTTCAGGATGCTCATCCAGCAGACATTGCTTCTTCTTTTGCCTGACCACTACTTCGTGGTGACTCTTGACCTGAAGGATGCATATCATCATATCCTCAGTGTTGATTACTTCAGGAGATATTTGAGATTTGTTGTGTCTGGTTCACACTGTCAGTTTTTTGCATTACCCTTTTGGCTGTCCACTGCACCTCAAGTGTTTATGAAATGCCTTGCAGCAGTAAATGCCCATCTCTTGGCGTTTACTTTTTTTCCTTACTTGGACAACTTTCTGATCTATGTAGAGTCTGTATTCAGGTGTTTGACATTACTAATGAAGGTCTCAACCTTAGTCTCCCAGCTAGGGTTCAAGCTGAACCTTCAGAAGTTATGTCTGACACCCTCACAAAGCTTTGTCTTCCTGAGGTGCGTAAATGACAAAGACAAAAGGATGGCCTTTCTTCCCAAAGACAAGCTCCTATCCTACCAGACAGTGTTTCAGGAAATTTCCAGGAAGAACATCGCCTCAGCAAGAGAATTTCTGATAATTCTAGGACTGATGATGCCCATGATTATCATAATGCCACTGTACTGTCTCCACATGAGGAAAATTCAGTGGTATGCAATGCAAGTTGTGGCCTGCTACAGATCACCCTCCATGACCCAGGACCACCACTCCACCTTTCTGGAGACGCTGGAAAACATGAAGATCCTACTGAACACCTTGATATTGGGCGATTTCAATTACCCTACCATTCACTGGGAAAACTACCCGAGTACAAATTCCCAGGCCCAACACTTCCTGGAATTCATAAACTCAAATGCCCTGGATCAGCTGGTAAACTCCCCTACCAGAGGTGAAAACATATTGGACTTGGTTATCACCAACATGGGCGACAGGTGTTCCACACCAGGGGGTCAACCCGTCACTGGTTATATCAGACCATAAACTAATCACTCTGGATGTTCACACCCCACCACCACCCCCAACTAAGGAAACCACAGTAAAAAACTTTTCTAAAGCAAACTTCACCTTACTTAAGACAGAGGTGGTAAGTTTGACCGCCCCCATGCTAAAGGATAACGCTGCCCAAGATTCAGAAACCTTTACAAATGCACTCTATGAGCACCTACAAGGATGCATGGATCATGCCATCCCTAGCAAAACCAAGCCTCACTCCTGTAAGAGAAGGAAACCAGTTTGGTGGACCCCTGCAATAAACAGGCTGTACAATAGAAGGAGGAAACTAGTTAAAAAAAAAAAAAAAAAAAAAAAGCAAATCCCAAGAAGGAAAGACATCCCTGATCAGTATCAATAAGAAACTAAGGTCCCTCATGAAATCATCCAAGGCTAACTTCAAAAGAAAAATAGCCAAGGATTCAAACGATAACCACAAAGCCTTCTTTAGCTATGTTAAGAATCTAAGTGGCAACTCGCAGATTTGCACTGAACTAGTGCAAAATAGCACAAAATGTACTGAACCTACTGATATTGCCAACATCCTGGCAGATAGATTCAGTGCAAACTTCACCCCCCTCTCACCTCCAAAGGGCCCACAACAATACCGGAAAAGTGTAGTGTCCTAAAAATCACAGACTCACAGGTGAAAACAGCCCTTTCAAAAGCTAAAAACACAGCGTCATTGGGACCAGATGGTGTCTTAGGCTGCGGCTTGCATGAACTATAGAGCAAACTAACCCCCACCTAAACACGCTGTTCAACCTCAGCCTCTCCACAGGCTGTGTGCCCATAGAATGGTGCACAGCAATGGTTATTCCTCTCCACAAAGAGCGGCCACAGCTGACCCTGTTAACTATCACCCCATAAGCCTGACTAGCCTGGTCTGCAAGGCTATGGAGCGCATCATCATGGAACTCATTAACAAAGACATTGGGAACCTCCAAACACTTGACCCATCCCAGTTCGGCTTTGTTAAGGGCAAATCATGCCTACTAAACCTGGTTGACTTGTTCGAGACAGTCACCAAGGCCATAGACGAGGGAAAGGCAGTTCATACAGCCTACCTTGACCTTGCCAAGGTTTTAGACACCATTCCCCACTCGGTTATTACAGAAAAACTCACCAGCCTGAACATAAACCTCTACGTAATGAGATGGGTTGTCAACTGGCTTACAGACAGAACTCACACAGTAAGAATAGCTTTCTCCAGGTTCGACTCTAAACCAGTCACAAGTGGTGTCCCGCAAGGTTCTGTCTTGGGACCCCTACTGTTCGGCATATACTTATCAGAAGTACAGGCAAACACAGGAGGACTATGGCTAACCAAGTTCGCTGATGACTGCAAACTGGGAGCCATAATTGACTCTCCGGCTGACACGGACATCCTCCATAAGGGCCTTACTGAGACAGACACCTAGTGTCAAAGTCATGGCCTCAAGCTAAATGCCAAAAAATGCATAGTTATCCCATTTGGGAAAAACAAAACACCCACGAATTACCACATAGGTGGCAGCCCCCTTAATACAGAAGAGGTAATAGGAGATCTGGGGACCCAGGTAGATAGTAATCTCTCCATTGACAATCATATTGCCAAAGTAGTTAGGAAATCCTTCTATGTGGCCCATCTAATTACTAAAGGGCTCGCATCTAGAAATAAAGGTTGTAGTGCCCCTCTGCTCGTCACTCATTAGACCCATCATAGAGTACAATGCCCCATTTGGGATGTACCTCACAAGACACTTCCAACTGCTGGAAAGACCACAAAAGTACCTCACCAAGAGGATTACTGGCCTCAAACATATGTCCTATGCAGCCCAACTGAAAAAACTTTGGCTGTACTCAGTGGCATATCGCTTACTCAGAGGTGATCTCTGCCTGACTTACATAGCCATGTCCCACTCAGAATTGATGGACATGCTCTACCTAAAGAAATCCAAGTCACTGCAAGCTACGCACTGTAGTGAACTAAACCTTGCCACAACAGTAAATAGGACATGCTGGAGGGATAGATTCCTGTCACAGAGACTCCCCATGCTTTGGAACAAAATTCCAAATTACATCAGGCAGAGCCCCTCACTAACGCTTTTCAAGAGAAACCTTGACGAGTGGATGGGTAACAGAAATTACACCCCTGGGATCACTTCATTGGCTCTGCTTGACAGAGGATCAGTTAATTAATCAATGGGGTGGCGAAAGCCAACACACTCTGGCTAGGCTTATAAATGCCCTAGGGCAGATAGCCTAGTACCTACCTTTGAACCTATGTATGAAGTTGTTGGACAAAGAATTTACATTCCTTGGAAGTCCAATTGCCAGTGCTGGACTTCATCAGATGAGAGTTACTTTGGTGGAGAGTACAGCTGAGTATAACTGCAGGACTTCCCTTCTTCCACCCTGATACTCCCTCTTCAGTCTGTCAAGACTGAGTCGTCCGACTTTGCTTTGGAAACTGTGTCAATGGGAGTGCAAGTTCAGGCCACTGGGAGGCTCAAAGATGCGTGGAAGCACATTGGTATCGCGAAAATGTTTGCAGTGGTGATCCATGCCTTCAAAGTCTTTCACTGCCTGTTGTGGTCGCACAACACCACAGTGATGTCAGTAAACAAAGAGGCATAAGGTCTTACCCTCTCTGCCTATATGCAGTGATGGCCTTGGAGCTGGCTTTACAGCATTCTCTGATTTTTCAGGCATCATATATCCTGTCAGAGCAAAACATTGTGGCAGATGGACGAAGCAGATCCTGGGCAGACTCACATGAGTGGCAGCTCAAGGCAGTGATGTTACAGCAACAGTTGGAGAAATGTTGTTGTAAACATCATTGCAGCCATGCTTGGAGGACAGACAGATGCATTTACATTCCCTTGGAAAGGACTGCTCCTGTATGCATTTCTATCCTTTCCAGTGATTCACAAAGAACTTTTGAAGATTTTGAAAAAAATGCCAGAAATCATTGTGGTGACCCCCAATTGGCCCAGGCAATCTTTGTTCTCCCTTCTAATGGTATTGGCCAAGGGTAGTTGCCACACTCTGGATTTGTTCACAGTGTCTGGGGCAACTTGTGCACATTTGTTTAGAGCAACTGACGGCAAAGATGATTCACTCTTGACTCTGCTTAGTTACTTGTTTCATAACTATGCAGCAGGTGTTAAAGGCGGCCAGAAAACCTGTTATAAAAATCTTACGTTTACAGATGGATGAGGATTTCTAAGTCGTGCCTAAAGATGAACAAGAGGGTTCCTTGAAGTTAATATACTCACATCTTGAAATATTTGTGAGAGCTACTTCAAGATGACTTATGTAAGTCGATTAAAGTGCATTTTGCAGCCATCTCTGCTTGTCACCTTTGGATCCTTCTTTTTTGGTAAAACAATTCACAAAAGGAGTACTGTGTATGAGACTCCCTCACAAACAAATTTCTCCTCCATAGGATCTCAACTGTGTACTGAAAAAATTGACCTTGCCACCTTTCAAACCTGCCACCCAGGCTGATCTAAAGCAATTGATGTGTAAAACAGTTTTGCTTATTGCTCTGACATCTGCAAGGCGAGTCTTTGAGTTCCAAGCTCTCATGGTGCAACAACCTTGCCTTATTTTCCACAAGGTTAGGGTTGTGTTATACACTAAACCCACTGTCATACCAAAAAGGTCTCAGAATTCACGGTCAGTCTGTCAGCCTCACTGTGTTCTTCACAGAACCTAAGAAAAACCTAACTACCACACACACACACACACACACACACACACACACACACACACACACACACACACACACACACACACACACACACCAATAAAGGCCATGGAGTAGTGCTCATCAGCAACTCAAACACCAAACTATGTAAACCCAAAAAAGAGGGTGGTTGATTGGGTACTGCCAATAAGGGAATATGTTCCATGAACTTCTACTACTACAGGTAAGTAGGACCTGTGCAACTGTGTTCAACAAACGCTAAGATGCTGCCTCTGGAATACTTCGTCTACTCCTTTCCAATACTCCACTAAAGAGTAAAAACTAAATGAGGTCATAACAAGGCCAAAATATGCATATCCATAGCTGGTGGGGTTTGGCTTTATTGGCCAGAAATTGTCCATTAAAACAACTTCAAATGTAAAAGTCATGGGCAGTCAGAATTGCCATATAGCTGAAACACCTGATGTTCTTAAGGGTCATTTGCATATATCCCATGTGCCTCTGTTACACAAGGTTTGGGAGGTCACTCATTGGAAGTTCTAGCTTGGCTGGAGTTTTCATTTAGTTTTTACTCTTTAGTAGAGTATTGGAAAGGAGTAGACTTGAAGTATTCCAGAGGCAGCATCTTAGCATTTGTTGAACACAGTTGCGCAGGTCCTACTTACTTGTAGTAGTAGAAGTTCATGGGACATATTCCCTTATTGGCAGTACCCAACCAACCACCCTCTTTTTTGGATGTACATAGTTTGGTGTTTGAGTTGCTGTTGGGCACTACTCTGTGGCCTTTATTGGTGTCTGTGTGTGTGTGTGTTTTGGAGCAATAGGTGTTTGCAAAGCTTGTGTTTCCATCTTCTCTTCCTGCTGGACCCTAGAAACATACCTCTCAACCTTTTAGAGCAAGAAATCTGGACAAAGCCATAAATAATGAGGGACAAAGGCACAAAAATAGGGCCAATTTTTAAGTATTGGTCTTAACAAACTTAGTTGACAGAATAGCAGGTTTTGCATTAGCATGAAACGCAAATGTCTTTTGTTGTTTTCTGACTTCAGTCTTTAATGATTAGCCAATAATTTGCTAGGCAACCACAATTTTATGAAAAACAGACCAAAGATATGAGGCAAAAATCTGGACATTCTGCAAAAATCTGTGCAGTTGAGAGGTATGCCTAGAAGACTGCAAGGGTCTTTTCTCTGGGTCTGTAAGACAGTCCCTGTACTGCCAGGTGATTGGTCCATCACTCCCAAAGACAGGCAATGAGAGGGGCTCTGAATTTTAGTTGAATGACAGAGGAGGATAGCAGGGCACTGTTACGTGAATACCAGTAAGACAGTGTATTCTACAAACATCTTCTCTTACAGGTAAGTAATATTTACACAACTATACTTTTTACAGATATTTTTTCTAAAATGTGTAAAAGCAAACACAAATTTTTGTCCAAAAGAATTTGAATGGTGAACAAAAGTATGAAAATTAACTGTTTTTGGTAGCGTTGATGTCAAATAGTTCAACTGAAACACTGAGGCACAAGTGCCTATCCGACTGTTGGAAGGAGGTACTGAAAAGTAATGGAACAGGATGTGAAGTTTAAACTAAAGACAAGTATAGAGCGGATTTGTTTTTTAAAAAGTGCTGTTAATGGTGGTCATTATCCTAGTTTATAACTGTGAACCTAAACAGCTGGAACTAGATGGCTCTGAAGACACAGCTACGTGTATGTTTTTAACCTGTTTTGACCACTGAATGGCAGTGTTAGGTGAAAACAACTGATATAAGCGTACACAAATCTGAACTATTGACTTTTTCAAATATTAGCACTTAGAAGTTAATTATCCTATTATTTTTTTAATTGGGCTTGTGACAAAATAGTAATGGTAAAAAGAGATTCAAAGTGTAATGTTGATACATAATGATTGAAACACTTTGTCACAAAGACGTCTCGTATACTATTCAGAGCCATGTGGTGATGTCATGCATGTCTGATGATGATTTATTCTCTGGCTTGGATTACCAAGACTAAATCATATAGAAGTAAAACATATTGTAGTGCAAGTAGTGGATACTCCTAGTATAGTACCGTAACATATAAAAGTAAGTTACAAAGGGAACTGTGACAGAGGAACAGAGTGAGTGTCATTAGCAGGCAATTAAATCCAAGAGAATTTGTAAAGAAAGACTAGATTTACATCTGTATTAATCCACAGAGAGCATTACCCATTTCTGCATGGCACAATGGCCTGATGGTTAGTGTTGCTGTCACACAGTTATTGGTTCTCCAGTTCATTTCATGGCTGGTGTGCTTTTTATGCATATGTCCATATTTTCTGTTTGTATCCATGTGATGTTTGGCTAGCTTCTTCAGATGTTCATTGTGTTTCACTGTTGCAGTCATTACATTTGGGTAATCTGCTGGCAGGTTGCCCTTAGTCAGCCTTATTAATAAAGTCTTGGGTCCTGCGTCGTTTGCTGTCCCTTCTTCCATGATGTCAGGGGTATAAAACATGCAACCAACGCCATTACATCAGTCTTTCTCGCCGTGCGGTGCCCGAAACAGAAGCAGTTTGCAAGTGCCAGTCGGCTGACTCCTGAAATTTTCGTTTTCGAGTTTCGGATCCAATGTCTTCAACTTAAAGCAAAGTACCCCGTTGGGGAAACTTTTTCTTGCTCCTTACCGATGTCAGTAAAAGTTAATAATTGTATTACTTGTGGGAAGCAAATACCTCATAAGGATTTTCATTTGTACTGTATTCCTTGCCAGCCCCTAGCAAACCAGACAGGTACTACAGGGTTCCTGAGTCCCACAAATTCCTTTTCAAAAATCCTGTTGCAGACCCTAAAACCATTTCTCAGGGGCCCAAGGGCATTAAGGCTTCTACTGCTAAAAATCCTAACCCTTCTGATAGAGACTCCAGGGCACTGGATAGATGGGGTAAAAAGTTTTATACTTCTTTAACCTTAGCATTCAAGGCTTTAAACTGTCAGTTCCATATGCTAAAATATCAACAGCATATCATGGGACTGCTTAAACAGAAAATTATGTTGATTTCTGGAGAGCTCCAACCCCTGCCTGAGACCTTAACTTTGTATTGGAGAAACTCACTCTACCTCCTTTCCAGCCAGCTGCAACTGCAGACTTAAAATTTATTTCCTGGAAAACAGCCTTCCTTTTAGCAATCACTTCAGCTAGAAGGATATCTGAATTACACGTCCTTATGGCAGTGGAGCCTTTCATCATCTTTCATGCAGACAGGGTGTCACTCAAGACCAATCCATCATTCATGCCCAAGGTGGTATCCATTATGGCTCTTAATCAGTCCATTCATTTGCCAACTTTCTTTCCCAATCCACAGAACGAGGGAGAGCGGATTCTGCATTCATTGGATGTACACTGACAACTTAGATTCTACTTGGACAGGACTAAATCTCGAAGAAAATCTGAACAACTGCTGGTAGCATTTGCTGCAGGGGCAGAGGGGAAGGCTATTTCAAAGCAAACCATTTCTAAATGGATAAGCCATTGTATTCATTTCTGTTATAAGCACCATGGAAAACCTATCCCCCAGGGGATCAGATCCCATTCCACCAGGGCTGCATCTACTTCAGCGGCCTTTCTAAGAGGCGTTCCTACCAGGGATATTCTAGAAGCTGCTACCTGGAGTTCAGTTCATACTTTCACCAAGCATTATCACTTACCAATTTTCTCTAAATCCAGAGCTGGTTTTGCCACTGCTGTTTTGCAGGACCTTATAGCTGGTCCTAATGCTGTATAAATCCATCCTCCCAACCTTAGCTTTTATGAATCTACCCAAATGTAATGACTGCAACATTGAAACATGATGAACATAGTACAGTTGTGTACACTTAGCATAAATGTAGATGTTTGAGCGTATTCACTGTTGCAGTCCTGGTTACCCTCCCTCCAGCCCCCTGTTTTTTCTTTTACTATACCTCTTCTTTCTTTTATTATGCTTAAAAGCCTTTTTGGTGTATTTGCTTTTGTTTGGAGGTATATTTTTGTGTTTCTTATATACATATATATATATATATATATATATATATATATATATATATATTGCTCCCCTTTTGGGGGGCACCTGATATCTGGGGCAAGAAAAACTGACGTAATTGCTTCAGCTGCATGTTTTCTACCCCTGACGACCTGATGTCATGGAAGAAGGAACAGCAACCGACGCAGGACCCAAGACTTTGTTAATCAGGCCGACTGAGGG